>NW_012144966.1:20492729-20494232 GCF_000956105.1 Propithecus coquereli
GGTCAAAAGTTTTAACAGTCCCCCTTTTTCTTTCATTTTATAAATCTTGCAGCTCTTTTCCATTTTAGGTTTGACAGCTATTAATATTGCACACATTTTGAGATGTACATTTTATATTATTATTGATTTTTTGAAGACAATTTTGTATGAAAAGTACTGATAAAGGGATTTTGTTGTTTTAAGCTGTCAAAAAAAGTTTCCCTGCGGTGAGATGACAGTGTTGCCATTCAGTATGAATCAGCTTTCTTGACTCCTCCAGAGTATGATGCCAGTTAGTAAGAAAGCTGGATGTTGTTAAACTACAAGCCCCTTGAATAATTTTCACTGATTGTTTATAGTGTCAGTTTTGCTAAAGTTGAATGTAATGCTTCTAACAGCATCGACAATTTTATTCATTTAAATTGCAATCATTGGATTACTGCTTAAAGTCAAAGAACACTTGCATATGCCAATAGTGTTGTTTTGTTTTGTTTTGTTTTTCTTTTTTTCGGGATTGTGCAAACAAGGAAGTAGAGACTCAGAAAATATATCTAAGTTACACAGTATCAGAGCTACTATTTATATCCAAGCCAACATGACTTTGAAACAGAATCGCTCTTAACCTACCCAGGCTTATAAATTCAGCCATAGAATACCCTCTTTCTATTTATACTTTATCTATAAACATGCTTAAGGCTTTGTCCTGCTAAAAGCAAACACAAAGAAAAAAATATTTAACCTGTTCCCAAACAGATTCATGCTTTAGAAAGACCATTGCCATCACAATTGTGTTTGTTGGCTATGTCAGTCTACACTTCTCTCTTGTCTAGTTCAACCTAGAAAAACATGGCTTTACACTCAAATTTCTGTTTAAATTCCTTTTGTAGACATCAACTACAAGCTTTGTTTCAGTATTACTGTATCACCTTTATGTAGCCTTTATACTACTAATCCTTCATTCTTTTTAGAAGGAATCTCTTAGAATCTGATAACATCAGCCCTGATTTTCTTTCTACCTTTATAAACATCCTTTTACTCCATTTCACAAAAGTTCCTTTGACTTTGGTCCCCTTTCCTGCTTGGATGGTAACACTCTTCCCTTTAGTATTGTAAATGTGCAAGGGCTTTTCCCTGACTTACAAATTATCCTATCAGGACAAACTGCCTGCATTAAAGCAAAGTCCTTACTTTCCCCATTTCCTTTTCTAGCAAGGAAATTATCCCAGATAACAGAGAAAAGGTCAAGCCAAATTCAAAATAAATGTATAGAGAAAATTTTGAGGTTGAATTTCAGAAGTATTTTTGGCTCTGACCATTTCACAACCACCTCTCCTCTAACTGAAATTCAAACATATAAAAACTAAAACAAAAATGCAGTTGTTGTCATTATACCCAATAAATTGACTCAGCTATGTAGTGATACTGCTGACTGGAAAGCAAGTGATAACCAAACTTTAAAATATATATACATAATTCATTCTTTGTAGAGAGATACAGACCTAGTTTTTCAGATTTTATAACCCT
>NW_012144966.1:20496868-20498799 GCF_000956105.1 Propithecus coquereli
ATGGCTTTATACAGGTGGCTAGAGTTGAAGCGAAATCTGCCTTGGAGATAAAATAAACATACTTGGTTAAAATAATCATGCATCAAATATATGTATTTAAATTTCAAATTTAATTCAGATTCATACATACACTATCATCATGTTTTTAAATATGACTTACTAAATATAAAAATGATGAAGGGATAATTTGAAATCTATCTTATCAAGTATCTAATAATTCAGCCTTGCTTTGTTATACATAGAAATGATTACATTTATTTACCTATTAACAGTAATATCCAAAGAATAATTGTTAAGAATGCACATTTAAAAAAAATTAAAAAAAAAAAGAATGCACATTTAAGGTAGCTGACTTTAAACATGTCTCATAAAGATGGTCAAAATAGTGTCTGCTTTCAAAAAGCTTTATAGTCCTGTTACCTCAATATGACTGCCTGAGATAGTCCCCCAGAAGAATGCCCTCACTATGATATGCTTTTTAATAAAAATAAATAAATTCTCTCTCACTGATTTTTTTACCTGTCTCCAAATTTTAAGAAATTAAACAGCTAGTGAGCACAGTTCCTACTCACAGCTGTGGCAGATTTTCTTTGTGCTTTTTCACTCACTAAAAGATATTTTTTAAAGTAGTATGTGCAATATCATTCTTAAAAGATAATCAGACTTTAATTTTACACAAAAAGTGCATTACTTTTTATGATTTGAATCTGATAATTTTCTTCTGTCCCCAACAGTTTGTGTCCATAAAAATAGTTACCCTACATTGATTAAAAACACCTGATGACCATACAATTGAAATTAGCTGCTAGCAGAGCTAACTATAAAATTATCACTATAATTTTAGAAGTTGGCAGTGGATGAATTAATGTTATTAAAGTATTCGGTGTGCAGGTATATTCCACATTGTTTAACTAAAGATGGGATTGGAAAGATGAGAAGGGACCTAAGGAACTGAAAAGGTTTTGATTACAGCAAGTAACAAGGAGATTTATACACACTGAAAGCATTCAAGACTGCTGAAGCACAGCTGGCATCATATATAAAACTGATGGTCATGAATTAAATGAGTGATGGGTGACTTTGTAATCTAATAGGTTCTCAGTGCAATAGTTTTTAACTGTCTTTTACTTAAGGTGCTTTAAAGAAAATATATTTTATGTTAGTTTTAATATGATTTTTTAATTCAACTTTATTCTCCACAAATATTATAATTCCACTGTATGCCAACCTTTTCCATTATTGGTTAATTATATGTTAGAGGATTTGAAAGTATTCTTATTAGCAGTCAAATATTAAATATCATAATACTTGTAATTAAGCTCTATTCAGATTACATTGAAATTAGCAAAGACAGTTTATTGTACAAACAATTCATAGAGACAGAATAGAATTTAACCAAAAGCAAATTTGTAGTTTCAACAAAACTCCAAATATTCATTCAAAATTATAACAATACACCTATATATTTGGGGCTGTATATGGTAGAAAACTAAATGGGTGTCTCTTGAGATAAAATTGAATGTTAAAAGTTTTTTATGTCCCATTGTGTTGAAGGTTCCATGACTACCCCCACATTCAGAGATTTGCTGGGATTCAGCATGTAACTATGCATGGCTAAGATTTATCATAGTGATGTTTTAAGGACACACATCCAGATCATAAAGGAAAAAGACTCTGGTCAAGTCTGGAGAAATCAATGTGAAGGCTTCCTCATGCTCCCTCCCTCCATGATAAGTCACATGAGACAAACTTTTCTTCCAGTAACAGAAATGCAGCAATATGTGTACAATATTTCTATATGGAAGCCCACTGGAGATTCACCTCCCAAGGATTTTACTGGAGTCTGGTACTGTAGGCACTCTCTACCTAGCTCCTAGAACCTTCCAGATTCCCAGAATGAAAGCAGGTGTTTGGTATAAACCATATGTTCG
>NW_012144966.1:20500759-20501981 GCF_000956105.1 Propithecus coquereli
ATCATTAGCTGTATTTATAATAGGGAAGAAGCTGAAAATTTGTTTTTATGAATTTATAATTAGAATTTCACTCAAATTTAGCTTAAAATTGAGACTTCATTAGAGAAAATGAGAGGAGGATTCATGGAAATGGAAGCCACAATATTTTCACAAATGTTACTTACATAAATTAAGGTATATCTTAAGTTTCAATAGTCTCATACTCTCCATTTCCCTTACTTGATCTGTAAAGGAAGAGTAAGAAGGAAACTGGTAAAGTGTTAATACTTTCTGTTCATAGTAGAAGTGAAAATTTTGATTATAGCACCATCGAATTTTTCTTTTCCCTTGATAGCTAGAAGCAATTTATATTGTTCATCTCAGATTTTTCACAGATATTTCTTAGCAAGTCTCAAAGCTTAGTGGAAAGCTTTATTATTGACTTGAAGCTTTTCAATATTTTTTCCCACTTTTTCTTTTTTTTTTTCCCACTTTTTCTTGAAAGAAGAGTTTAAAATCCAGACTTTCACCAATTTTATACACACTGGTTTTGCCAAGGAAAAATTTTCTATCTCCCATGTCCAGACTTTTATTTTTCATCCTGGACTAATGATGATGAATTTAAACCTTTGGGTATGTACAATTTTAGTGGTTAGGAAAGAAAATATAACAAATCATAAATTGTAGTAGGATAATTTTATGTCAATTCATGCTTTATTTTGAATTAAATTAAGACATTAGTATTTTTTTCCTTTCATAATTCATGTATAGAAAAGCCACATTAAAATCGAAGCCAAATTTTGCATTCTGAACTGAAAAACTGTTATGATTATATTGACTATAGTTATTCTTCTGTGCTTTTTATTAAAACATATCCAACACTTTTTATTTTAAAATGTCCCTTCTTTTACATGTATATACCAATGAAGGTAAATATCTGAAACTTTCAGTGTTAAGTTTTCAAAAAATTAGAAAAAAATCTTAGCAGGTATCCTATAATAGTGGTAAATATTTGACTTTAAAATATAAACAGCTACTCTACTTCTTACTAATAAAGGTGTGTTTTGATAAAACATCTGCTTAAAAATATTCTGACTTGGTGCTAAAGAATATGTAAGATGGATACATAAACTATTCTTAAGAAAAACGATAAGGTGGGGAATTGAAGTGGATAATTTAAGAGAAAAAAATAAGACTGTTATTGAGGGTATTAATAGTTAAAATAATTTTTTTTTTTTTTTTT
>NW_012144966.1:20502031-20507700 GCF_000956105.1 Propithecus coquereli
ATTTTCTCCCAGAAAAGGAGGCTAGAAGTCCAAGATCAAGGTCACCAGGGCTGGTTTCTTCTGGGCATTGTAAGAGAGTCCATTCCATCCTTCTCCCCTAGCTTCTGATGGTTGCTGTCACACTTTGGTGTTCCTTGCCTTGTGGATACATTACTCCAATGTCTGCCTTCATCTTACATATTCTGTGTCCAAATTTTCCCATGTTATAAGGACACCGGTAATATTTGACCAGGGTTTACCCTAACCATCACATCTTTTTTTTTTTTTTTTTAGTATTTGATTGTATTGTGGTAAAAATACTTTACAAGACATCTATCCTTTTAACAAGTTTTAAGCATACAATGAACAGTCATCTCACCAAAGAATATATACAAATTGCAATTATAAATACATAAAAATGTTAGACATCATTTGTCATTAGAGAAATGCAAACCAAAACTATAATAAGATACTACTACACACACATTAGAATTGCTAAAATATAAAGACTGATGATTATATCAAGTCTTGGCGAGGGTGTAGAGCTACTGAAACTCTCAAACACTGCTGCCAGGAGTATAAAATGGTACAACCGCTTTGCCTATGTTTTGGGAAAATCCCGGAACAGTGTAGAAAAACCACCATCCAAACTGAGATGGAACAGAGAGACCAAAGAATGACTCAGACAAGTCCAGCATGGTGAGTTAGATGGGTATATTAAAGATTACTTACACAGGGTGCTTGCTCCAGGGCGGCACAGGAACTTTTTCCACGGGAGCTTTCTTGCTAGCAAAATCTACATCTCTCTACCTGTGGTGGTGTCGCCTAAATCCCTTCCCGGTGAGTGGCACAGAGCCATTAAATTGTATCCTTTTATGTTCACATTGAAGCGAATCAAGCATGTGCAGTACAATCATGACCTGCTTTCATACAACCCGTGTTTTTATTACATCAACATTTCATTTATATTATAATATTTTTATATATTATATTTATTCATTCTATACTTTGTCTCACTTTGAGATTAAAAGCCTTTTATCTGATACTTCACTCTACAATAGTCAATAGTGTTTTGATTCTAACCCTATTTGCGTCTAAACCTGTTGCTTTATATTATAACAGCACATGTTCCATATTTATGAATTGAAATAACAGCACAACATAGATTGTTATTGGCTGTCAATTGGCCTTGGTTTGAGGTTCCCTAAAGGCAGACCCTGAGGCGAGGACTGGTGTTGGTAATTTAAGGGGAGCCTATCTCAGGAATCCCAAGTGAGGAGGGAGGGAAAAGAGGAAAGGAAGGCAGACAGGCCAACAAGGGTTCAGTGATGAGAAGATTGCTGCTCTGGAGAACTGGGGCTCCATCCAGCCAGGGCACATCTGAGGTAGAATGTGTGTTGTCATATTCTGGCCTCTGAAGCTGTGTTCTTTATCCTAACTCTGGTGTCTGGCCCCCTCCCCTTTGGGTGAGCAAGTTCCCATGGCAACAAAGAAGTTTTATTTTGAATTTGTATTTTCAATACGCTTTTATGATTAAAGTTAATCATTTTTATGTATTTTATTTTTATACATATGAGATTTCATTCACAGTATGTGTACGAATTGGTCAGCAAAACTACCCAATTTAACAAATCGACAAGTAATAAAAGTATGATGACAAAAGTCCTAAAACTAGAAAATGTTCCCTTGTTCTACTTTGAAAATTTTACAACTAAAAGTAATATGAGGAACACCATACACCCTTTACTTTGATTTACCAATGGTTAAATGTTTGTCTTATTTTCTTAATCTCTTTAACCACAATATCATTATTGAAACTTGGAAATTTAGAACTAATAAGATAATAATCTATTTTAGAGACTATAATTTTAATTTATCTAAATATCCCAAAAGGTGTTTTTAGGTGTATTTCTCACTGAAGACCCAATTGGATATCACCAGTAACATTTGGTTTTCATATATCTTTAATCTCCTTTAATGAGGAAGAATTTCATACCTTTTTTCTTTGGTTTTTTATTACAGTGACATTTTGAAGGGCCCAAGTTAATTGTTTTATATTAATATTAATAGAATGTGGCAAATCTGTATTTCCCTCATTGTTATCTCACAATAACATTCAAGTTAAACATTTTTAAAAATAATATAGATGATTTGTGTACTTTCTGTTATATCTCATCATAAAGTTCATAGTATTAGTTTTTTCCATTATTAGTGATCCTAAGTTTGATCACTTAAATAAGGTAGGATCTGCAACATCTCTCCATTCAAAATATCTCTTTTCCCATTATAATAAGGGATGAGAAATCTCCTGGTGATTTCTCCTTGTGTTCAGAAGTATGTAACTATCCATTTCTTTAACAAAATTTTAGTCAAAAATTTTCTCATTCACTGGTTACTTTTGCTGGCAACAATGATCACGTTGGTGGTTGCAAAATAATGATTTTCTAGTTTGTCATTATTTTTAGACTTATTATGCAAACTTTCTTATGCCAAGATGTCCCTCTCCTCCACTTTTGGGGTATCATTAAGTACCCATGAATTTTTTGTTATCCTGTTAAGCACTATGCAGGGTCAACAATTTCATAGATGTTGGCAAAAAACAGGAGACTTCTGGTCAGAGACCAAAAAAAAAAAAAAAAAACTTACTATTTGTAGCACAAAAGGCACCATGAGCCTCACAGCTGAGAAATCTCAATCTTAGAAAAGCCCAAACATAACAAAGTATAACAAATTGGTTGGCTTAAACAACAGATTTATTTTCTCCCAGAAAAGGAGGCTAGAAGTCCAAGATCAAGGTCACCAGGGCTGGTTTCTTCTGGGCATTGTAAGAGAGTCCATTCCATCCTTCTCCCCTAGCTTCTGATGGTTGCTGTCACACTTTGGTGTTCCTTGCCTTGTGGATACATTACTCCAATGTCTGCCTTCATCTTACATATTCTGTGTCCAAATTTTCCCATGTTATAAGGACACCGGTAATATTTGACCAGGGTTTACCCTAACCATCACATCTTTTTTTTTTTTTTTTTAGTATTTGATTGTATTGTGGTAAAAATACTTTACAAGACATCTATCCTTTTAACAAGTTTTAAGCATACAATGAACAGTCATCTCACCAAAGAATATATACAAATTGCAATTATAAATACATAAAAATGTTAGACATCATTTGTCATTAGAGAAATGCAAACCAAAACTATAATAAGATACTACTACACACACATTAGAATTGCTAAAATATAAAGACTGATGATTATATCAAGTCTTGGCGAGGGTGTAGAGCTACTGAAACTCTCAAACACTGCTGCCAGGAGTATAAAATGGTACAACCGCTTTGCCTATGTTTTGGGAAAATCCCGGAACAGTGTAGAAAAACCACCATCCAAACTGAGATGGAACAGAGAGACCAAAGAATGACTCAGACAAGTCCAGCATGGTGAGTTAGATGGGTATATTAAAGATTACTTACACAGGGTGCTTGCTCCAGGGCGGCACAGGAACTTTTTCCACGGGAGCTTTCTTGCTAGCAAAATCTACATCTCTCTACCTGTGGTGGTGTCGCCTAAATCCCTTCCCGGTGAGTGGCACAGAGCCATTAAATTGTATCCTTTTATGTTCACATTGAAGCGAATCAAGCATGTGCAGTACAATCATGACCTGCTTTCATACAACCCGTGTTATGTTCACGATATTACAATTCTCTGCTAGGCAGGGATTTCAGCAGTACAATTAGCTAAAAGGTATCATAAGACAACTAAAGCCATTCTAAAACAGTCAGGGCTGGTATAAGCCAGCCACCTCAAGCAAGAAAATGCTAAGGTACATCTCTTGTGCTCAATGGTTATTTTAAATATATTTTTTAACAATTTTGTTGAACGCTCCCAGCTGGTGCAGTGTTTGTATGCAGTGGAGAAACTCCATTTTTCCCTCAGCATAACACTTTGGCAGTTTCGTAAAAAGCTAAATATGCACTTACCATATAACATAACCATTTCACTCCTAGGTATTTATTCAAGATAAATGAAAGCATATGTTCACACAAAGAGTTGTTCATGAATGGTAACTGCAGCTTCATTTGTAACAGATAGAACCTAGAAGCAATCCTAATGTCCATCAACAGCTAAATAGATAAATTGTATGTATCTATTCAATGGAATGCTACTCAGCAATAAACTATTAATATGAATAATGTACAAGATAAATGAATATCAAAATAATTATGCTGAATGAAAGAAGTCAGATAAAAATAAGCATGTACCATATGATTCCATTTGTATAAGATTCTCGAAAATGCAAACTAATCCATAGAAATGAAAAAGATCAGTATAGTTACCTAAGAAGTGGGAAGGGTTGAGGAAAGGTGGAGAAAAGGGATTATAAGGGAGGAAACTTTGGAGAGATGATATGTTCATTATCTAAATTGTGGTGGTGGTTACATGGTTTCATGGTAAATATACACATACACACATATATGAATATATATAAACTTATGAATAATATAAGTGCATATACATATGAAAAACATGTGCATATACATAGGATAAATACCACAATAAAACTTTCTTTTTTTAAGAAAGAAAAAAAATAAAACAAACTTATAAGAGAGCTTCTGGCAAACCTGTTCTAACTTTCCCTTAGAGTGAGATAATATCTTTTTTTATCCTGGTCAGGAAGCAAATCTTTTCGGCCCCAGAGGAAACAATTGTCTCTCTCTTTGCTATATAAATATCCTTAAAAAGATAATCCTGAGAAAAGCTGTCAAATGCCTTTATTCAGAAGATGTGCTGAAATGCAAGTGAATCATGGAATATTGTCTCTCAACAATGTAACATGGTGTAATCCATCCCCACCATTCCTTTTGATTCTCAAATTTTCCCAAAGTTGTTGACAGGGAACACATTCAGTTGGCTCATGTATCTTTCAAACGTGCCCCTGTTTGTCAAGTTTCTTTCCTTCCTTCCCTCCCTCCCTTCCTTTTTTTCTTTCTTTCCTTTCTCTCTCCCTGACTTCCTGACTTTCTCTTTCTTTTTCCATTTCTATCTCTCTCTCTCTCAACATCTTCTTGCTGTATGGTACATTAAGATATTCTACTATAAAATTCCCTTTCCCCAAACCTGGAGTTGTCTGTTTTCTCCAGAGGATCCTCCATTCCTTTTAGTGACGTTATTACAAAACCAAAACCTGAGTGCTAGATTCTCTCATGCCCTAGGACTCTTCAGTGACAAACTAATATATTCATACTGAATCTTACAATTCAAATTCAACAATATATAGTTCTTTCACATTTTCAATACTCTCTATTTTTATATGTCTTCTCCCATAGTGAAGAACCTCGTTCTCAATAAACTCAAAACGCTTGTTTGCTCTACCTTACAAAACAAATAAAACTTTTCAGAATTACTAAACCTCTATCACACCAAACAACACATCTACTGTGAAGATTTCGACATTCCCCTGTAGCTCTTTTTGTCCTTAGAGAGTACTAAGAGGGAACGTTGAAAGAATTCACGTATATATATATATAACTACATTAAAAAGGTATAAACAAGTGCCCAAGCAACACCTAATTTTATACCTCATTGTAATGCACTCTTTAGGTAATTTTTTCTTATGTGCCTGACCTAATCCCTTTTGTATTTCTCTTTGCAAAAATAACCATAGATCTACATATCAATATTGAGTTATATTTTTTC
>NW_012144966.1:20507750-20510565 GCF_000956105.1 Propithecus coquereli
TTTCAGGCTAAATTACCATATGCTTGAGGCTAAAATCTCACTTATTTTTGGCACATGCAATGACTAGCCGCTGCTGTCTTAATTTTTCTAATATAATGGCATCTATAAAGCTTATCACATCTTTCATTTTTTCATTCATTATCATGAAATGATAAAGCCAAAATGCAAGGTAACATGCAAATATTTTATGAACACTGTTGGACATCCCAAAATAACTAAGTAAATTAAAATATAGCCTGCAAAGCATTGTCACAGGTGATAGCTCAATATGTTCATCAGTTGTTATATGGATGTTTGAATTTGGCATGGGAAAGAGAATTTAGGCATGCTGATATATTAATATAATGTGAATTTATAATATAGTAAACATCGAGTTAATTTTTTTAATTGAGTGAAACTGTGGTTTGCATGATTGAAGCAAAAAAAAATATTGGAGACTACTTGCCCATAGTTCTCTTAGGAGAGATTTTTTAATGCATCCCTTTTAATAAATTCAAAGAAAATATTCTATTCTGTGTTGCAAACATTTCTGGTAACAAAATTTGATTTCTGTTTGAATATTTTACTAAATACATTTAAATATAATAATTTTTTCTTATGTGCCTGACCTAATCCCTTTTGTATTTCTCTTTGCAAAAATAACCATAGATCTACATATCAATATTGAGTTATATTTTTTCTTTAACTGCATGTCCTAAAAATCCATTTATCAGGTCATAGAGATCTTCCTAAATTTGATCTATTAAATAAAACTCTATTTAGTGGATATATCATATTTTGGGCATTTTTTGTTTGTTTATTTACCAGTCTGGTGTGACTATACCTTTAGATGGTTTTCAGTGTTCTACTATTTAAAATTATTTTGTAATAAATAACCTGTGTATATGTTATCTCATGTGTCTTGAGCCGTACTTTCAGGGTAAATTTCTCAAATGGGATTACTGGATCAAAGAGGCAATGTCCTTATAGCTTAGTTAGATATTACCAAATTTTTCTTTATAACTAGAGATAATTAATCATTAATGAATTATATATTTTGTGTGTATTATAAGTTAATAAGATGCAATTAAATAGATGTTGCATGAGTACAGTTAATAACCAGGGAAAATAAATTACCAAAAACATCTTTAACACAGGGAATGATCATATTTTAAATGCCTAATTCATGTGTATATGTGTATAAAATGTTTTATAAGAAAGCATAAAAACTCATTGAACTCAAAGGTAATTTGGATGTTATGAGACACAGGTTATTATTGCTTAATGCAGACTGCCTTTGGGGAATTAAGCCTTGAAATTCATGACTATTAGATAAATATGATAAATAGCCTAAAGAGTTATCTGAGGGTACTTTATAAATACCAAATAATAAGTGAATGTACTAATTTTTAGGGCATTTATTCAAATTATCATTAAAATCTAGATCAAATTCATGAGCATTTGCTTATCTGCTTATTAATAACTATGATAGCTACATTTATCATAAATTTATAATTTGTGATTACACTCTACTATGTACGTATTTATTCCTTATTTGGGTAGTGGAATGTTTATGAGTGTAATTAGGTACTTAACCTTAATTATGAAGACATAAATAGCTAATTTTGCCTAGAATTCAGTTAATTGTGAAGAAAAGGTATTTTGTATACATTTGCTTGATGGGGGCATGTAGAGTTTGCACAGGCAAACCATTAGTTTATAATATAAAATGTTTTATTAAAAATAAAAACTACAATGTAGACTTCATTTTTTCTTTAAATAATTTTCTATAAAAATAGTTCATAACAAATATTTTCCAGAACTGCGTATGTATATTTATTTACAGTGTTATGCTACTATATGGCAGAATATCAAATTATGTGGAAGATATACAGCTTTCAAATTCTCAAGTGTATCAAAATCTCACAAGACAAATTGAATAATAATAGTTGTATATATGTAATGAGATTTTCAATTACAAAAATCTTTCAAAATCATTCTAGCAATTCAGTTGTAGGTATTCATTCCCAGAGATTACTAATAATGTTTTTTATTATTGAAGCATTTTGTGCTTTACAAAGCAACTTCTCAAGCATTACTTCATTTACACTTCTCAAAAAGCCTGTGAGAATATAAAATTACATTTTGGTTCTGTGGGTTTCATTTATTAAGCTTGATATCTGAATATGTGTAATCAAATTTTAATATTTGGCAGGTGATCAAATTTTAATATTTGGCAGTTTCGTTCCTATATTACTCTTCCAAATCTATGATAATATGACAAAGTTGAAGTTGCATCACTATTGTGGAACTGATCCTTTTGCAAATGAAAGGAGAATTTGTTTGATGAGAGATTCTTATTGGTACAGTTCTCTCACTGTTTAGGGATTTATTGGTAAAAAGCTTTTAATATCCTGATTTGCTTTAGATGATATTTTGAGATAATCCAAAATATAATCTTGAAAAATTGAGGATGAATAAATTATTTCTTACATCCGCTAAAAGAAAGCGCATTTTAAGTATCAGAGTATTAAAAATAACTTCTTGAAGCTGTTAAGCATTGAAAGACTGTTGCTGATGAAGTTGAAATTGCTGTGTATTAATCTTGAGGTATGCAATAAAATCAAACTATTTATTTCATCATTAATAGAATGACTGATGAATAACAATCATTATATTCATAAAATTGATGATTATGTATATAAGTTTTCACATAATACGACTTATACGAATATAGATATTATAAAGTAATATGCACTGGGGTACTTTAATTTTTACATGTAGAAAATCTGTTTATTAGGAGAGAAGCAGTTATTCTAAAGGCAGGTTCAGGACA
>NW_012144966.1:20511360-20519674 GCF_000956105.1 Propithecus coquereli
CACCATATTTTCTTTATCCAGTCATCACTTGATGGGCACTTATATCAATTCTTTATCTTTGCAATTGTCAATTATGCTGTGGTAGACACATGAGTACAGGTATCTTTTTGATGTAACGATCTTTCTTTGCGTAGCTACACAGCAGCAGAAATGCAGGATTGGATGGTAGATCTACTTTTAGTTCTTTGAGAAATCTCCATACTGATTTCTGTAGAGTTATACTAATTTGCATTCCCACCAACAGTGTGTAAGTGTTCCCTTTTCAATGCATCTATTGTTTCTTGACTTTTAAATAACAGGCATACTGATGGCAGTAAGATGGTATTTTATTGGGATTTTAATTTGCATTTCCCTAATGATTAGTGATTTTGAGCATTTTTTTCATGTTTATTGGCCATTCGTGTATCTTCTTTTGAAAAATGTCTGTTTATGTTATTTGTCAGCTTTTCAATGGAGTTGTTTGTTTTTTGTCTTGCTGAGCTGAGCTCCTTGCAGATTTTAGATATTAGTCCTATGTCAGATACATAGTTTGTGAATATTTTTCCCATTCTATAGGTTGTCAATTTACTCTTTTGATTATTTCTTTTGCTGTGCAGAAGCTTTTTAGTTTAATTAAGTCCCATTTGTATATTTTTGTTTTTGTTGCATTTTTTGGAGGGTCTTAGTCAAACATTTTTTGCTTAGGACAATGTCCAGAAGAATTTTTCCTCTATTTTTTGTAGCATTTTTATGGTTTCAGGTCTTATATTTAAGTCTTTAATCCATCTTGAGTTAATTTTTGTATACAGCGAGAGGTACGGATTCAGTTTCATTCTTCTTTGCATGGCTATCCAATTTTCCCTTCACCACTTATTGACTAGTGTGTCCTTTCCCCAGTGTATGTTTTTTTCTGCTTTGTCAAAAATCAGGTGGTTGTAGGTATACGGTTTTATTTCTGTTTTTTTTTTTTTTCTGTTCCATTGTCCTATATATCTATTTTCATGCTTGTACCATGCTGCTTTATACTATAACCTTGTAGTATAATTTGAAATCAAGTAATGTGATGCCTACAATTTTGTTCTTTTTGCTTAGTATTGCTGTGACTATTCAGGCTCTTTTTTTGGTTCCATGGGAAATTTAGGACTGTTTTTTCTAATTCTGTAAACAATGATATTGGTACTTTGACAGGAATTGCATTGAATCTGCAGATTACTTTGGGCAATATGGTCATTTTAACAATATTGATCCTTCCAATCCATGAACACAGGATGTTTTTCCATTTGTTTGAATCATCTTCAATTACTTTCATTAGTGCTTTGTAGTTCTCCTATTAGAGATCCTTCACCACCTTGTTTAAATATATTCCTAGGCATTTTAGTTTTTTGCTGCCATTATAAATACAATTTCAGCATCCTTCATGATAAAAACCCTCAAAAAGCTAAGCATAGAAGGAACATACCTCAAAATAATATAGCCATGTATGACAAAACCCATAGCCAACATCATACTGAATGGGGAGAAGCTGAAATCATTCCCCCTAAGAACTGGAACAAGACAAGGATGCCCACTGTCATCACTTATATTCAACATAATACTAGAAGTCCTAGCAACAGCAAACAGACAAGAGAGAGAAATAAAGAGCAATCAGATTGGAAAAGAGGAAGTCATATTATCTCTGTTGATGATATGATCTTAAATCTAGAAAACTTTAAGTACTCCACCAAAAGACTCCTAGATTTGACAAATGAATTCAGCAAAGTCTCAGGTTATAAAATTAGCATACAAAACTCAATAGCATTTCTAAACACTAATAATGGCCAAGCTGAGAACCAAATTAAAAATATAGGTTTTATATTTACAGTTAGTGAATCACTTAAAGGAATGGAAGAATGGAAATAAATTATTTAATTTGACCTCATCAATATTTTTGAGATCTTTGGCTAGAGTTAAAAGAGATTGATTGGGAATTTGAGGGCATGACTTTGTAAAGAGAAGAAACGTTATGTGTGTTTTGTTTTTTTTTAATAAGAAGACCAGAGTGTATCTGTATATAGAGATGAATGCATCGGTCATAATGATGAGGATGAAGACACAAGAAAATAAGTATTATAACTAGAGAAAGAACAAGATATCAAGAATGGATCAACGTTAAAAGTGGAGAAGTAAAGACCAGATGTCATTGAATATACTGGAAAAACACAGTGGAATGAAGTGAGATGGTAAGATGGGAAGGGAAAATTATCTGGAAATAAACCCACCAACCGTGAGAAAGCAAATAATGAAGCAGTAGGTTTATTTGCATGTATTTGGAAGAATCCAAGTCTGGAAGCCAGAATGTGACAGCAAAACACTATGTAAACAATGAACAAGTCTAATACAGCCATAGGCATCTGGTAGGTCCAAACTGAATAATAAACATCTTTTCCTGGCTGACTAAAAGCTGGTGATTGGAATTCAAGAGCTGGTCATATTTAGAGATTTCAGTAGGCAGCAGAATCCTAGAAAAGACAGTCAACAACAACATAGGCCTAGAGTTTTGAGAAACATTGTTCACTACTTTAACTTGTGATATTTATTTGCTGGATATTGACAATGGGAAGACAAGAAAAGAAATGAACGAGGCAGGTTGTTGGAGGACAGAAAGAAGGAAGTCTACCATAAAAGAACAAAGCAGGTGAGTAATCCAAGAGACATTGTTGCACCACAGGGGTTATAAATTCAAGATGTAATACATTTTTTAAAAAGTAAGATTTAGGTCTGAAAGGAATAATCCCATTTCAAGGATTGAAAAAATAAACAATCTAGATCAAAGATGGATAAAGTATGGCTTTGAATTCAAATCTGATTTGTAGCCTGTTTTTGTACGTCCCCAAGCTAATAGTGACTTTCACAATTTTAAAGGATTGCACGCACACTCATATGCACAAGCACACACATACACACAAAAAATAGCATGTAAAAGAAGTTTTCATTGCCCACAAAGCCGAAATTATTTACTATTTCGCCTTTTACCAAAAACACTTGCCAATCCTTGAGCTTGATAAACTAGGTATTTGACTTCAAGACCAAGAATAAGTTTACAACTAAAACAAAGTAAAACAAACTTGATATCAGATGCCATATTGTCTAGAGGTCCTAAAAATGTATTTCATCACTTAGATATGTGTTAATTATAAGCAACGGACAGCTTGATACAAAGTAGCTTACACATCCCTAACAGAAAACAGTTATATTTTGTCCACTTTTCTGCCACTGCTCAGAACAACCCTAAAAGTTCTACTACAGAAGGAGTCAAAAGGGTTAAGTTTCAAAGTATCACTTCTATAGGAAATATGTTCCCTGATTCATTTCTCTCCTATGATTCTGCTAACTCATGTCCTTTATAGATCTTCCAGGCTCCATCCCAGTGCCCATAAATTCATGAGAAATGGCCTATACCTCACTAACATGTTCTTCCCAAACGGACCTTGCATGCCATTGGCTTCTTTATTCCTCAGAATAATTCAGAGTCAGTCACTCAGTTTACCAGTTATCCAGCATATATGTTTCAAACATTTATCATATACTAGGCACTGTTCTACATACTGAGGGTAAAATGCTGAGTAGAATTAAGTGCAATTTCTCGAATAGCTTCTACTCCATTGGATGTAAATAGAAGAAGAAGGAAGGAAGGGGGAGAGAAGAAGGAAGAAAAGAAGAAAGCAGGAGAGGGAAGGATAAGCTCTATAAAGAGATAAATGAGGGCAAAGAGAGGGTTGGAGAGCTATTTTAGCTAAAGGGGGTAAGAGAATTTTTCTCCGAAATGATATTTGAGTCAAGACATACATAATCAGAAGGAAGCAGCTAGGGGAAGACTATTCTAAATAAAAGGGATAATGAGTGCAAGACCCAGAAAGAGAAACAAGCTTGAGGTATTCAAGGGACAGAAAGAAGTTGAGGGTAGTGCGGCATTATGAGCCAGGGGAAAATTGGGGGGCAGAAAGGCAGACAGCAGGCAGAGCTACAGAGGCTTCCCTATCACTGGCTCAAGCGCTTTCATCTGCGAGGGGGCGAAACCACTGAAGCAGAAATCCATCCATATTTGTGATCAGTTTTAACAACCACTGAAAGACATAAGAGATTATAAAAAGAGTTTGGTATGAAATATCCTCAACATAATCATGCAGCAAATCCTTCTTTTTCTTTGTGCCAGGAAAGAGTTAATACAATGCGATTATGAAGAAAATTCTCCAAATAGCTATCACAATACAGTTTATGGTTAAGTATGTATCTGCTGTATCATTATAGAATTTATGAGAAAGAAAAGATCGCTCCAGATGGGTTTTTAGGACAGGGTTACTTGAAAAAATAGCATTGGGAAACCTTGATGGTGGATTTGGAATTGGAAGAGCAGGGGAAAGGAGGAGGAAGAGCCAACGCCTACAGGGATTTTTCCCCCTAAAGAGTGACATAGGACAGTTTTCCTGTGGCATAGTGTTTATGTGGAAAAATGGGAGCCTGTTCAAAAATGCCTTCCAATTTAAAGAGCAGAATTTTTAAGAAAAAGGGGGAGTTTGATTTTCATTAATCCAACCACAATGTGTTAAATAAACCAAGCCCTTATTACCAGGTTCATTTCTTTTAAAAAGGCATTTTTGAAGGTCTACATACAAAAATGGGAAGTGACACTAACTACCCTCTACAGGGTAGAGGGCATCATTTCTATCCAGACAGTTATGACTAATGTCTAAAATTGTGTTCATGACTGCTGTGCATCATTGTAAATGTTCTCAACTTTCTTTCCCAGGAAGAGCTGAAGGAGTAGTTTTGAGTCTCTCGGTGCATCTTAAAACTAGAATGAATGAGATATGCCTACTGCAGCATGGTTTATGGTCTCTTACAATGCCAGGCTCACACGCACCAGAGCACTGCCTCAAATTGCTGGCCCTTTTCCTCCAAGTTGTTATGACAGAAGCAGAAGGCATACCTCTCACTGATGTATTTATTCTTAAGACCTAACTACTATAAATATTTGACACGAATACTATATTTTGGTTATGAAAGCAAAGGATATGAATATTTCAGCTTAAAGCAATTTTTTGGCCAGAAACTCCTGTAACAGTTAACTCTGATTGAACATTTTCAAATTAAGATATGCTCAGATATCTCTATATTGATATATTCATTTTAACTTTCAGTTGACTCTCCATACAAATCTCTACAAAACTCCATAAACAGGTTGCCTTTCTTTTCCTTATCTTCTTAAAGAGCTAATATTTAATATTAAAATTGAATTAGATATCTTTAGTAAGTATTTATTGAGGTAACATTTACATAACATAAAATTAACCATTTTAAAGTGAACAATTCAGTCTCTAGTTTCTGAATCACTGATTCTTAAAGTTAGAAAGGATATTAGAGATTATTTACTCTGGCAATCTTTGCAAAACCCTTGCAGAAGAGTTGTATAAAGCTCTTTTAATAACTTAACTGAGATATTACCATTAAGCTTCTAATTGTTCAATTTCCTGGAACATTGTAGTGTTTATTTTTCTAACTATGGATGATTCCCTAGGAGTCCAGTTTGTTGAGGTTTTCTTCTTTTAAGCCAAGGCCCCTTGATAAACCATGGCCTGGAGAACACAAATACCATTTTCAAGAATGGTCTAAATAGACAATCTACCCACTGCATAAGGCTTTTCATCAAATTAAGCCTCATGCCTGATATCAACAACCTACTATGTTATTTTACTCCTGTCAAATACCCAGTTTCTCTATGATCAGGTACCACTTAAAGTTTGCCAGATAAAATACAGGAAACCCAGTCAAATTTGAATTTCAGAATAAAACATATTTTAAAAATATAAATATGTCCCAAATATTATATGAGATGTAATTACACTAGAGAATTTGTTGTTTAACTAAACTTCAAATTTAACTAGTTATCATGAATTTTTATTTTTTCAATATAACAACTCTAGTTACAACTGAACATAATCAAAGCAAAATTTGTCATGTTTTTACTTTTGTTTCCCCATTTTCTTCCCAGAAGAGATCCTTTTCCTGACTGTCCTCTCTCATTTGCTTCTTTATGAGGACTGGTGAATCACTTCTGATAGTGAGCATTATAGTTTTTCTAACAGTTTTTTTACCATGGTACATAAGTTAATAGTACCCCCCTTTCTGAGGACTGTACCAAAGAATAAAAGTAGACCACTACTATGAACATAACTCAAAATTATAAAAACCATATATGAAAAACCCACAGCCAACATCATACTGAATGGGGAAAAGTTGAAAGCATTCTCCCTAAGAACTGGAACAAGACGAGAGTGCCCACTATCACCCCTTCTATTCAACATAGTACTGGAAGTTGTAGTGAGAGCAATAAAGCAAGAGAAAGAAATAAAGGGAATCAGAATTGGGAAAGAGGAGGTTAAACTATTGCTTTTTGTTGATGATATAATCTTGTATCTAAAAAATCCCAAAGACTCTACCAAATGACTCTTGGAATTGGTAAATAAATTCAGCAAAGTCTAAGGGTACAAAATCAACACACACAAATCAGTAGCATTTCTATGTACTAATAACAGTCAAGCTGAGAGTCAAATCAAGGACCTAATACCATTCACAATAGCTACAAAGAAAATAAAATGCTTAGGAATGTACATAACAAAGAAGGTGAAAGATCTGTACAAGGAGAATTATGAAACACCATTGAAAGAAATGGCAGATGACACAGCAGGTGGAAAAACATCTTATGCTCATGGATTGACAGAATCAACATTGTTAAAATGTCTATACTACCCAAAGTGATTTACAGATTCAGTGCAGCCCCATCAAAATACCAATGCCATATTTCACAAATCTAGAAAAAAAATAATTCTACACTTCATTTGGAACCAAAATGAGCCCAAATAGCCAAAGCAATCTTAAGCAAAAGGAACAAATCTGGAGGCATCACATTATCAGACTTCAAAGAGTAGTCCACGGCTATAGTGGGCAAAACAGCATGGTAATGGTATAAAAGTAGAGACACAGACCAATGGAACAGAATCGAGAACCCAGATATAAAACCGTCTACCTACAACCAACTGATCCTTCCAAGGAGACAACAACATACACTGGGGAAAAGACCCCTATTCAATAAATAGTGCCGTGGAAACTGGATGATCAAATGCAGGAGAATGAAACAGGACCCCTATCTCTTTGGATTTTAATAATGAATCTACAGTATCTGTATGACAGGATTTTATTATATGTCATGTCATTTGGACTCATGATAATTCTCTTGTGATAATTGAAAATCAGGAATTTACCTAAAATATCATCACATTGTATCAAATACTCCTTTTGCAGTAAAGCAGAATCGTAATTTTGGCACTAGTGATTGCTTTCTATCAAATTTGCTCATTTCAGATATTTTTATTATTGTTGATTAGTGGTGCAGTGCTCTCTGTAAATGCTTATGTCTGGCACAGTAAGAATTGCCTCTATGTTATGCTTTTCGATATTCTCCAACTCTAAGACTAATGTCTGCCATTGTGTAATGGCTGGGATTCCTAGTCAAGTCACAAGTCTCATTATATACTTAACTTGCTTCCGTGGAGTATACATTAATAATTCTATGCTTCTAAGTTCAAAAATCAAAAACCCAGTTTGAATGTGAAAGCTATTATTCGGTGTACAACATTCATGTAACATATATCGATCAGTGGGCTCATTTTACAAGCATCTGGCCTCTAAAGAGAGACTAACTAGATATAGTGTGTTGAAATTACCAGATAACGGTTTGTTTGAGATGAAGTTCATGCCAGGATGAACTGGATAGGATAGAAAAGGATAGAAAAGTTGAAGTTAAAAAGCAGGGAAATAATCACTAAAGAATACTGGGTAGATTGTATAATGTATGAAAATCTCCTTCTAAAATCTGTACATCTATGTCTTTGGCATGGTCCATTTTTCTAATGTTTAATCCTCAGAGATGTATCTTCCTCTTTTACTCAACTGCATATGAATGCTGTCTCTCATGCTTTTCTGCTTAGTCTGTATGTCTGTTGGGGTGCAATAAAAGTAAGAAGGCAAGCACACTTCATAAGTGACGTAGGTTCAATTTTCACCTCTCTTTTACAAATCAGCTTTTTTTACTTTGGGCAAATTACTTATCCTCCTGTATATTGTTTTGTAATCTTAATAAGGTGGAGTTGGCTATATTAGTAAATTTTATTCAGGAACTAAAACTTTGTGTTGCTAATTTAAATCCTGTTGAATTTCTGATCGGTTATAAATTTAGTCCTATAAACTGAATTCCTGTACTCCTTTCTGGTTACAGAGTTGGATTTAATGTTTATAGCTC
>NW_012144966.1:20521506-20522253 GCF_000956105.1 Propithecus coquereli
TTAGATTAGGGAGAATTTGGGCCTGTTTTCCAAATGGAGATCAAGGGAACAACAAGCCCAGTGGTGAAACCATGGGACCAGCCTTGTATCAGAACACTCACATAACGATGACTACAGGTGGCATCTAGACAGAGAGGCTCAAGGCAGCTTCACAGAAATTTTTTCTCCAAAGCCACTGGTCAACAATTTTCTTTATGCCCCAAATAAATGCAAAGAAGGTAGGTACGGAAGGTGTCCCATAGTCATGACAGGAGGATCCAGTAGCAAATGGAATATGGATGTCATAGCTATCAGCAGAGGATGTATGTGGAATAGGTGCTTTCCCAATAAATAGTGGCAGAAAAATCTTCATATGATTGAAATGAGCGAGAAATCACTGACATAATTTCTTTTCAAGAGACTAATTGAGTAATTTACAACTAGGCAGAATGGGAGCATCAAGAAGGGGTTGAGGAATAAAAAACAATTAGATATGCCATTTTTTTACATGCATAAATTGTTTGAATATGAATTTTTATCTGGTACACATATTTGGGATTTTTTCAAAAGCCACATTTTTTAAGAGACAGAGAGAAAGAGAGAGAGAGAGAGTGTGTGTGTGTGTGTGTGTGTGCGCGTGTGCTGTGGTGGGGTGCACTTTTTTTTTTTTTTGAGACAGAGTCTTGCTCTATTGCCTGGGCTAGAGTGAGTGCTGTGGCATCAGCCTAGCTCACAGCAACCTCAAACTCCTGGGCTTAAGCAATCCTT
>NW_012144966.1:20523165-20524339 GCF_000956105.1 Propithecus coquereli
TATATTTTTAGTTGTCCAGATCATTTCTTTCTATTTTTTATTAGAGAGGGGTCTCGCTCTTGCTCAGGCTGGTCTCGAACTCCTGACCTTGAGCGATCCACCAGCCTCGGCCTCCCAGAGTGCTAGGATTGCAGGCGTGAGCCACCGTGTCCGGCCGTGGAGTGCACTTTTATAGTAGTTTCTGATGTTTTATTCTTAGTAGAGCAAATGAATTATTACCATGATTATAAAGTTAAAACTAGGCAAAATTTGAAACTCTCTACTTTGCAAGAAATACCTAACATTTTTACAGAGTTTAAACACCTACAGTTGCTGATATAAACGGTAATGACATATGTAAATATACTTTTCCAGGAGGCAGGCAAGTGTTTCATGTATCATGTTTTCAGTGAACAGATAACAGGAGGAAACTAAGGATATATATGGCCCTTCTTGTCAGTGGGAGAATAAGATAAATCGATAGCATTTGATGGGTAGACTCAAGGCTGGGAGAAGAACAGATGCCCTTGATCTCAGAACAAAACCAACAGTGAAATACCATGTGCATTCTGAACTCTTCCACTACCTTTCTGCTGTGCTTAGACACTTTCCTCTTAAATGGCACAGATCATAAAAACTGTCAGCAGTATGTACCTGAATAATGCATCAGGAGACTGGAAGTTACTAAAAGGAAAGAAAAAAGCCCAAACTGCTGAAACAACAATACCATCTACCATTACTGAGAGTGTCAGTTTATGATAGAGTTTATTGGTAGATCCTGTTACTTATGTGGAATAGTTCATAATTCATAAGGAAGAATTTTTGCTTACTTGTTCCACACAATAAAAAATAACTTAGTCTTGAGCATAGAGCCAGGAACATATGGAATATTTGTTTGTATCCGCTTCATAATCTTAGATATATTATTCAACATTTTTTATCCTTAGTTTTCTCATCTATAAAATAGGAAAAATGCTATTTTCAGAGTTGTGCTATTGAAATTATGAATTTAAATGTCCTCAATAATGTTATTATTGTTTCCTGGTTATTATCTATGAATTTTAAGGTCAACATTTTTGGTGATGTTTTCATTTTACAAAAAAATATGTTCAAAGGAAGACATTTTTATAGATGAAATAGTTTATACTTTGAACTTTTCAGATAAGCTTCTCAATTATAAATAAGACCTAAATAA
>NW_012144966.1:20527619-20529574 GCF_000956105.1 Propithecus coquereli
TAATTCCTTTCTTTAGGGATATATAAGAAAGGAAGGATTCAAACAAAAGAATAAGTAGGGGGAGCAATATAAAGGGAAAAGCAAACTGAAAATTCACTTTAACTGTTATTGTTTATATGCTAAGTAACATAAGACTTGTAGAATGCAGATCTCAAAAGAAGTTCTCTGAGCAAAATTCTCTTTAAGTGTGGCCAGCTATTTAGTGGATTATACTAATACACTAATACATTGCAAATATATTTTAAAATCAATCAAACAAATGGACCCAACCACATACAAGTAGTTGAAATTGTGACTGCATCCAAAGCATCAAAATTCAGACAATTTAGTTACTGTACATTAGTGCGCAGCATGATGTAGACCAGATTACAGAGGCAAGCTAGTATGGCATCAGTGGATTACACTCTATGAACCCCAGAATGCCCATCTTGAGAGCAGTGCTGGGATTTTGGTGGCCCTCTTACCTGCAGGTGCTAAGATTTGTGCATGGCATGTAGGGTACTGGTCCTAGATAATATATGATATTAGGAACCATGCATCAGTACGCAAAGCAGTCAGCTACTCAGAGGGTAAAACCAATGGATAGGTGCTGCTCAGGATGAGCAGTTGGGGCCTCAGCATTTGGCATCTGGAAGTTGGTCAGATTGACCCTCAGCACTTGATTGACAATCACGGGGAGATGTTCAATACCAGAAAGGGAAAGTGTAGTATAGGTTTTTGGAAGGTGAGGCAAGAATAGAAACTGAGATTAAGGGTCCAAGGTGATTATTAGTTTCAAAGAGTGGAGAAAGGAAATAGAAAGGAATATCACTTCTAGACAGACTATTCTATTTATAAACAATTCTGCACTTGTTCTGCAAAATTAGACACTAATATTTCTTGGGATACTATCCCTTTTGTTAGGTACATAGCATGGTAGTTAAGAATATGAACACTGGGACCACACTGATTGGCCTTAATTACCACCTCTGTCACTTTCTAACTGTGTGACTTAGACAATTTACTCAACCTCTTTGTGCCTAAGTTTTGTCATCTATAAAAAGAATATTATAATAATCTAACCCATAGAGGAGTTGTAATGATTACAAATGTTAACACAAAGAGCATGCACAGAACAGAACTACATGGTATATATTAAACACTATATCAATTTTTGACAATATTGGTGTCTTCATTGATGTGGCAATAATAACAAACCCTATTCTATGTTTTTCACTGAAATTTAAGTTTTAAGAAAATCAGATAATTATTGCTTAATGTCATTTTGTAAAATTAAATTTTGTGTTGTTTTTAAAGACAAGGAAGAAAAATGTTGAAAAATATAAAAAGAAAAAATCGTCCATGAGCTTGAGCTTAGCCATGCCAAAATCACAAGCCTGAGTTTGATGATTGACCAGAGTGATGGTTTGGAATTGATTAAGATTCATTTTATTTGTTTTACTACTAAGTCATGAAAGAAATTGTGTAAAGGACCTACTCAAAAGCAAAAATATGTATTTGAGTGAAAGCAATTCTTTATTGCACCCAGTTATTTCTTAAGGAGCCACAGTGAAAGGCCATAGGTCAATACAGCCAATGTAGAGACCCAGAGGAGCCAGGAATGGTGGGTACATCGTTTTCCATAATAACAGGCTGTGGAGAGCCACTGTAGTTAGTACTCAGGGACTCATTCTACTACCACACAATAGAGAGACTTTTTCTTTTCATACATCTGCAGTTTATTTCTTGCTAAATCTTTGCAAGTATATGCCACACAATAAAATGGTTGTAGATCTAATCGTTATCAGCATTAGCACTATAACTGTTAAAGCACTTGCTCTATCTGCAGTAATGAACAAGTATGCTAAGTTAAAGGCCAGTAATATCTGTGAGTTGATCATATTCTTGATTTTTTTAAATGAAGATTCATAAGACTTCCACGGGAAGGAAAAGAGAGGTGTCCTCATGTCTATTAT
>NW_012144966.1:20531399-20533585 GCF_000956105.1 Propithecus coquereli
CTCCTTAAAGATTTAAGCAAACTTAGTTTAACAGGAACATTTCACAAGTCCTGTGGATCTCCAAGGTCTTGGTAAATTTTTTACTTACTTTTGTACTCACAAGTTCCTCTGCCTGCTCTTATCTGGGTGCTGCTATTCTTCGCCTCTTTTCACCACAATGTCCAGATAGTCTTTGTGCAATAAATCTAAATGGGGACATTTATTTTCAAGTTCGGCTAGCACTTTCCCCTCTGAGCTGCAGGGACAGATCTTAAAGCTACCTGAAAATTTTATGCTTGTCATGTGCTCATAACCTTTCCCCATGTACCCAAAGCCCAGGAAGGTATCTTTCCACCCTAGTGCTTTACACTTGGCTAGCTGTCCCTTAGATCTTCCTGCTTGGTGAAGTCCAAATTTGTATCTCTTTTTACATATAAATTGCATCTCCATTTGTTTTTTAACGAAAGCACTTTGAGTTTCAAATATCAAATATTATAGAGTTTTTTTTATTATCCCAGTTGGGGGACCTTTTTGACAAACTCACTCTAATTCCCACTGCCAAACATTGCCATCTGTAGTGTGTGCATTGGTTGATTGATCTTACTCCAACAGGACTTCTCAACTTACATGCAAAATGATTTACTGTTTCATTTTTAAATTCCTGGTGTATATCTAGTTTATTGGAAGCCAACACAAATCACTTCTGGAATAAGTGATGGAACAAAGAGAAATAAATAAGTAAATGTTGTGTTTCCTGCATGGAGGACATTATATTAGGCATGTTGTAGAAATTATTTTGTCTAATCTTCTCAACCAATATTTTAGTAGGCATTATATTACCATTTTCACAGAGGAAAAATCTGGGATGTGACTTGATTTTCATGGTATAATGCATAAAATTAAATTCAATAATCTAACATCTACCATCCTAATCAGAACATTTACATTATTGGATCACCTAGAATTTTGGGTTAGGGGTATTGTTTTAAATTTTTTCCATACACTTTGGTGGTGGCAAGAGTGAAAGAACACATTCTACTATGTCTAGAAGCCATGTAATCATGACCTCATTTAGAATAAGTGCTCTCACCCAGCATCTTCTCAATTCTGTAAGTGTTGTGGAAGATTGGATAATCCCAATTTGCTTCCTGAGCCTCAATTTCAGACATTGGTTTATCTTTCAATTTACCTGGAAACTCCTTCAAGTTTTTAGATAATTCCAAGTAGTGGAGTTTCTGCAATATAGCTTTGATCGTAAAATAGGAAACTGATCAACAAAATTGCAAGTAGATAATTTACAGGTATTCCTGCTAACTGAAAGACAACGTGGCTTCCATTGTAACTGAATTGAATCACTTGGAAAAGGAATGAATGAAAATATTAGTTACATCTGATAAACTCATGGTGCTAGGCCTATCTCGATGATCGCTGGTCCTTGGTTGCCAGTATCAAAAGTGAGTACTGGTACTGAGTTGAACTGATGACAGAGTGATCACAAATACAAAGCAATCCCACATGAACAGTTTATTACAGAAAAGAAAGTATACAGAGTGAAAGTAAAGAAGGAAGCTACCCAAAGTGAAAATACTTTCCAGAGAGAGGAATGGTCAGTCTCTACAAGTGAAGAAAGACATTGAAGAGTCCCAGATGGTTTCCTTTTATTGGCCTGGTCTGGGGACGAGCTTACAGGAGGTGTGGGACATTACCAAATGATTATAAGGTGTTCTGTGTTTTCCGGCAGTCCCTGCCCCTGATTGGTCTCAGGTTTCCTCACTCCTAGGAACCACCCTCCTGACCTACACCCACCACCTGCAGATTTGATACCTACCTAAAATTGGGAACCCATCCAGGAAATTATTACTTGATATTACTACACAGAAACATGTCATACAAAAGTGAAAATATTAAACATTTAACAGACATCTTTTGCAATGACATCACTTCTTAGATAAAAAATAAGGTATCTCAAAGACATATCTGGTTCATTACAGCATTATTCACAATAGTCAACATATGGAAACAACCTAAATGTCTATCTACACATGAAAGAATAAAGAAAATGTAATATATATATGCAATGACATATTAGTCTTAAAAAAGAAGGAAATGCCGCTACATGTAACATGATGAACTTGGAGTATATTATGCTACCTCAGATAAGTCAATCACAGAAAGACAAACACTGCATGATTCCATTTATATGAGGT
>NW_012144966.1:20545745-20546054 GCF_000956105.1 Propithecus coquereli
AAGAGAGATGTGAATGCATCAATAAAATTCTTAAGAGATATTATATGATAGTGTCATTTATTTCTGTATACCTTTTAACCTACTAAGGTTTCTTGGCAACATCGTTGGAGATTAAATACTGACAAGGACATCAATATCCTCATCATTATAGTTATTAACAAAAACACAGTTTGTTCACTATCTAACAACTTTCTCTTCTTCCTTGACTAATGAAGTTCAATTTTGTTCAGGTGTCAGGGGTCAATATATTCACGGGAGGTTAGATCCATCCCTACCTCTAAGGGGTGAATGTCAGCAAGCATAAACTGG
>NW_012144966.1:20547397-20550762 GCF_000956105.1 Propithecus coquereli
CCTGAATCTTTTTATACTTCATTTATAAAAACTATATAAGGTGTTTAAGGACTTTTTGTTGCTTAATATGTCTACTTCCTCATGCTTATAGCCATTTTTTATTATTGATTTTCGTGCAAGTAGCAGCTACTCAAAACTAAAAACATGTTTACACTTTTGTAGATTCCTCTACTGAGTTATTTCTCATATTATTTCAATCTATTGTCCACATAGCTTCTGGAATTACCTTTTTGAAACACATTCTATTAATCTCGTTTAGTCTTTAAATGTTGTTAAAATGTGCACATTTATTAAAGGAATGAATTCAAGATTCCTTGGTATGGTCCAAGGGGCTCTGGAAATATAGCCCCAGCAGACTTTCCAATACCTCTGTCTTCTCTCTCTCTCTCTCTCTCTCTCTCTATCTATCTATATGCATACATATATACGCACACACAAAGTTTCTAACTGTTTCTTGATTGTTTACATCCTCAGTGCCTAATCATATGCATGGCATACAGTAGTTAATTAGTAAATCTTTATTAAATGAATTCATATATACGGAATAAACATAAAAGGCATTCATTCCATTTCAAACCACCTTAACCTTATGCAGAGAATGCCCTTGGTACACAGCCCCACCTAAGCGTCAGTAGTGCTCATGCTGCCCTTAAGGAGCCAGTTAATATCTAACACTTCCTTGGGACATGAACAGATACAGAATTGGGGCTATACAGTAGAATTTCAGGGACAAACATAAAAAACTATGTTTTTTTCTTCCTCCCTGTGTGACTCATAAAACTTTACTTCTTCAAGGACGTAATGAAAAGATAAAAGTTACTGATTACACAACTTAGGAGAAGTCACTATCTCCTGGGAGAGGGTAAAAATGAAGATTCCCTTCACAAAAACCAGCTTGTGTATGAAGACGGGGTTACACCATTATTGCTCTGTGGGAGCTCTATTCTGGTCCTCAGGGATGACTGCAGTCATGATACTGAACACTGGACAGGTAGAAATGGAGAGTACTATCTATCGATTCACAGTGTTTTCTTTAAACTGAAATTCCCCAGGAAGTGTTTTGTACCAGTTTATGAAAACTGTTTATTCAAAAAGTGTAGATTGATGATCTGACCTGTTTGGGGTTATTATATCTGGTCACAAAGCCTAGGTAGGGGATATAAATAACCCTTCAGTACCTTGAACTTTGGCTTCCCTGAGACAGATATCTCATTCACTTACCCGAGCAATCTATTATCTGGAAACAAAGTACATTCTGTTAGACCAATAGAGAACCCTGGAATCTTTAGAAAAGAAATTTACAAAGGTTGTCTTATGCTGTTTTGCTCCTGTTATTGTAAACTCATACATAAATATATGTAACTCTATTTCACATATTTGTGTATACATATTTTATACTTATATGAGTGTATTTCACATATATATATTTTGTATAAATATGTACAAATTATATCAATACATAAGTACATACATATATATATGCAGTCCAATAAAAGATGAATGTCATGACCTTTACAATAACGTTTCATGCTTAGGCTTAGCCAGCATCTCTACTTTTTCCTTCAGCTTCAGTGAGTCCTGAGAATCCTTTGAACCTAGTACTTTGATAACCATGTCTTAATCCATTCAGTGATGTTGGTTATCATTTAGGCCATCAAAAATTATATTATTCTTGTCTTCAATGATTAATTCAACTCACCCATTATCTGGAGTTACTAAGGAGATTAACCTGGTTTTACAAACCGTTACTTTTATATGAAAACTAAATATGTGTGAAATTACTACATTTTATTCACATAATGTAGTTCTATTTGTGAAATCATGCAGCAGGTAGATTTTAGTTTCAGAGGATTTTTTTATTCAATGTGAAATCACTCAAAAGAGACCACAATCATGTAGAAACTCTACAGCAAAAGAAACACATATACAGTAGCAATATAGGGACAGGTTCTATTATTAGTATTTAGATATAAGTGGTGACTGGGTGTATTAGGTAGCTATTGCTATATAATAGACTACCCCAAAAACCTACTGGCTTAAAACAACAAAAATGTATTATTGCTCATGAATTTATGTGTTGGTTAGGGAATTCTACTGATCTAAGCCTGTCTCGGCTAATTTCACCTAGGCTTTCTCACACACCTGCAGTCAGCTGGCAGATGGGTAGGCTGGGGCTAGCTGCTCTGGAATGGCCTCAGCCAGGACAATTTCACTTTTTCCATGAGGGCTTTTCTCAGACCCTTCCAACAAACAGTCCAAGCCTAACTTTCCTGTTGATCAGATGTCTAGGAGTGGAAGGAGACACTCACAAGTGCTTATTAAAACCTCTGCTAGTGTCAATTTTGTTATTGTCCCTTTAGCCAAAGCACAAGGCCAATCTCAGTGTAAATGGGAGAACAGTTATAAAAGAGTATGAATACGGTCAATAATGAAAAATTGAGGCCATTAATGTGGTCATCCTCAAACAATGGACAAGAGAACAAGACAGAAATCCAAATCTAAAAAATGGAAGTCAAGGTCAGATTTTGAAGTCAAGGTCAGATTAATAAGGAAGCAGATTTCTTATGGAATCCCAGAGGGTCCACTCAAGGTAACATATTCTTCCATCTAAGTACTAGAATAAATTTAGGGGTCAGTCAGAGCTCAATATACAGAGTGAGTAGAGTGCCAAAACAATTGTATGGAAGAGAAACCTTTGGCACATTAGCCATAAAAAATATCACTGGGACATTTGTTTTTACCCTTAAAAATTTTACAGGACATATTTTATAGTAACTTGTAGTGCTCAGTCACATAAAGGCATCTTCTTTACACAGATATACAGAAAGAAAACTCTTACTCTCCCCACCGAAGATATATAGGACCAATGGGTTGTGAGCAGGGTTGGGGTTTTTTGTTTGTTTGTTTTTGGTTTTTTACTAAATAATTTAATTGCCAGGGTAAGATTCTTATTATTCCCTTCCATTCTGCAAAAATCAAAAAGGGCTCATACCAGCTAGTGGAACCACAAGAACAATGGAGCTTGAGTCCCTGGATAGAGGATAGTTGCTATGAAGAGTGTTTTGTAATTACAGCAGACTTTTCTTGAGTATAAATTACTATCTTTTTTATTAGGCCATTGAAACTTTTGGAGTTGTTAGGATAGCAAAAAGTAGCTCGTGGTGACTAATACAGCAATGTAATTTGGCAGGTGAAGTACACTAAAAGTTGATTAGTACCTGTGTTCTTATATAATGTGAAATGACTTTCTGTAACATCATATCAGATGATATATGTTATGTATATGACATCACTGATGATGTTAATCTTCATTGCTTAGTTAATGTAGTGTTTGACAGATTTGACCACTGTAAAGTTGGTACTTT
>NW_012144966.1:20554934-20556905 GCF_000956105.1 Propithecus coquereli
ACACACACATTTTTTTTTTTAACTATGCCTATATCTTTGCAGAGTTCAGGCCCCTACCACAGTTTCCACCTTGTGGTTCTTTATTAATTTTATAAAGGGTAGTTTCGGGCCCCCTGGCTTCATCCTACCTCATTCCTGAGGTCTGGGCTAATAAGATGGAAATGGGCAGACAGCTGATCTGGCTTCTTCCTGCTGACAAGGGGCATAATTGGGGTTGAGCCCAAGATAAGAGCAAAGAAATTGTTTTGCAATTGTCTTCAAGTATTCATGGGTGCATGGCTGCAGACCTAAGGTTTGCATGACAAAAACGTTAGTACTTTTATTTCCTATCCTGGCACAGTACTTAAGTGAATGTTGGACTAAGACAGATAATGAGCCCTAGGATAAGAAGTGAGAGTCCTAGCTTCAAGAGTTCCTACAGAACTGAGCTGAAGTCCTGGAGAATCCAGGTAAATAAACCCACCAACCAGTCACGCTTGCGGACACTAGTAGAGCCCTGTTGTAGCCACATAGCTTGTTGGAAAATTTTTCTACTTAGGTTTCTATCTTTCCTGAGATATTTACATAGATATGGCAGGTAATATTTAACACTGCAGAGACTCCCCCTTGTTTAGCTAACAGGAAATGTAGCACTACCTGATTATCTAGGACTACCTGGGCTACAGAGTTGGAGGATCTTTTTTGAGCCCTAAGGCTCTTTGCAGTTTCTTCTGCCATCAAACCTAGAGTCACAGACAGATTTTTAATCATGTCTCTGTTGGCACATACTCTGTAGTTAGGAGCTGGTATTCTTAGCAAGCTTTGCTACCAGATGTCCAGGTATCTTCCTGGAAACCCTCTCATATGTCTATGGGAAAGGGAGTAGAGAGTCTCAGTTAATCTTTTCTAGTTTAAGTACAGAAGGACCTGACTGCATTAATGGAGATTCTGTACAGATGTAAATTTACCTCTAACTATACACACAAAAGACACTTTTGCAGTGTTACTTCTGTGACAGCCATCCCAAAATATGTCAAAGAAATATATTTTGGAGTAAAATATTTCTAATTTCTTTCAGTCCCCATTTTGAAATTAAAAGGTTTTACAAATCAAAATCCAAGCTGATATCTTTGGACTAAGGAGTAGAAAAACAAATTGGAGCAAATTTAAATATATCCTGTATCTTAAATACATCCTGTATCTTGTTGGTCAGTCTCTTAGTCATGCGTACAGATCAGTTTGGTTTAGATCAGCTGTTTCTCATTCCAGGAGCTGGCATTTCAGGTGAGTTTTCAAACAGAAGAAAAGCAAGAGTTAATATTTGGAACAGTTCATAAAGCTGTTTTCTTAGAGTCTAGAGGGCATCAAGTGAAGTGTCTAGATGTTCAACTCAAAGCATCTTCAGTTAAAGTGGAAGTTGGCAGTGGCAATCTGACAGATTGTTTTTTCACCTGGAGTTTGTGTGTCCCAAGGTATGCTTGCAGGGTCTCAGGAACATTGAATTGAATTCAGAAAAATGGAAAAAAAATGAAAAAAAAAAAATGAAAACATTATCTGTAGACTTGTAGCCAGGAAAGAATTCAGGATTCAGTCCAAATTGTAGGCAAATAACAAAAACTCAAAACAGTGGACAAGGCTGGAATCTAATAACAGGTGGACTATAATTTCTTTTCTCTGAACCATATTTTATTCTCTGTAGTTTCCCATTTTTATTAAAGACAAGTCATAGTAGGACCAATGTACTTGCAAAAGTAAACTTTAGTCTCATTATATTAGCCTGATTATATGTATAAAGTGCAGTAAGAATAGTTATTTGCCATATAGGCTTTTCTTCTTTAAAACTGGGGCTGGGCGCGGTGGCTCACGCCTGTAATCCTAGCACTCTGGGAGGCTGAGGCGGGTGGATCGCTCAAGGTCAGAAGTTCGAGACCAGCCTAAACAAGAGAGAGACCCCGTCTCTACTAAAAAATAGAAAGAAATGATCTGGACAAC
>NW_012144966.1:20556955-20560378 GCF_000956105.1 Propithecus coquereli
AACTTTAGCTTTATTGCTATGGTTGTCTTTTTTTGATCATTTTTCTATTTCCTATGCTGTCGATTTTTTTTTCTGATCCTTATTATATTTTTTTCTGCTTGCTTTGGTTTTACTTTGCTCTTTCCTTCACACTTCTTAAGAGTGATAGTTTGGATATCGATTCAAGATTTTTCTTCTTTTCTATTGTAGTCATTTAAAGTTTTAGATTTTCCTCTTAGTTCTTCTTTGAGTGCATTTGATAAATTTTGATATGTTTCAATTTTTCAACTTTTCTTCAATTCAAAATGTTTTCTAATTCCTGTTGTGATTTCTTTTCCGACTTGTTGATTATTTAGAAATATGTTCAAGGTTAATATATAAACATATAACTGCTTCTAATCCCATCCAGTGCATGCTTTATCACACACATTGTAGTTTCATCTCTAAAATTTGATTTGGATCTTGTTACTATCTTCCATGCCTTTACTGAAAGTTTTCAACATATGGCATACAGTTATAATAACTATTTTTATGGTCTTGTCTGTTCTAAATTTTTGAATCCTATATCAATTTTGGGATAGTTTTTGATTAGTTGATATTTCTCTTCATTATGCGTCTGATTTTCCTGTTTCATTGCATGGCTAGTTATTTCTATTAGATTCCAGACTTTGTGAATTTTACCTTTCCTGGTAATAAAAGTATTTTAGCCCTACACAAAATCTTGAGCTTTATTCTGGGATGCTTTTAAGTTACTTGGAATCCTTTTTATCTTTCTGCATCTTGTTTTTAAGATTCGTTGGATAGGATTTGGAGGAGGAACTGGGACAGAGGTATTACTAGAGCAGTGTTCAGCCTAGGGCCCATTATTTTCTCTCTGCTTGCTCATGGGAATGCCCTATGAATCATGAGATTATCCATGATTGGTAATAAGCATTTTTTCCAACCTAGTATGAGCACTGAGCACTCTTATGGATTGGTTTTCCCAGACTCCTATAGTTTACTCACACGATCAGTAATCAGCTAAGTAATGCAGGGCTTTGCAGAGTTCCAATTTCTCTCTGTTCAGTTCTCTCTTAACCCAGTATTCATTCTGTGAACTCTAGCCGTATTGGTCTCCCCAGAATTTCTGCTCTGTTTCCTCAACTGAGGGAGTCTTCCAAGCTCTACCTAGTTTGTGCTTCCTGCTTCATGGCCTACAAACTCCCAAGACAGTCAGCTGTGGCAATCATAAGGATTGCCTCATTTGTTTTATATGGTTCAGGAATCACTGATTTTCATGGCTTTAAATCCAATGTCTTGAAAATCACTGTTTCATAGACAGAGACTCTTTGACTTATAATGGTTTGACTTACAATTTTTTGACTCTATGATAGCGTGAAATTATATGCATTAAGTAGAGACCATGCTATAAATTTTAAATTTTGATATGTTCCTGGGCTAACAATATGGGGTAAGATATTCTCTCATGATATTGGTTAGTGGCAGTGAGCCACAGTTGCCAGTCAGCTCCTTGATCATGACCATAAACGACCAATTCTCTGCAGTGTACTGTGTTACCAGATGATTTTGCCCAATTGTAGGTTAATATAAGTGTTCTGAGTATGTTTAAGATAGGCTATGCTAAGCTATGATATTTTGTAGGTTAGGTGTATTAAATGCATTTGTGAGTTAAGATGTTTTCAACTTACAATGGGTTTATTAGGATAGTACACCATCATACGTCATGGAATAACTGTATTTTGTGTTCTGGTTGTCCAATGAAGGAGGATAGATCCAATTTCTATTAATCCATCTTAGCCAGAAACCGTGATATGTGGTTTCTTTTTAATGGTATGAATCGTTCTGAGGTTCAGTGGTGAGAATTGAAACACTCTTGACCTTTTTGTCCAAATTTCTGGACATTAGATTGATAGGAGGTCCTTAATTTAATTAGTTTAAATATACACATAAACTTATGATGTTAATGCTGTCATCTGAGAGACCAAAATAAATGCCCTTTTATCAAATAAGATGGACCCTAAGGTTAAGAAAACAAAAGTTACTTACGGGTCAAGGGTTCAGGGCAGGGCTGGCATGACAAATTTCTAATTTCTTTTCTTGTATGGCTGTAAGAAAAACCATATTCTTGCCAAATTCCCTAACAATAAGAGCTATCAGACAAATTATCAGACCCCTCCTAACTCTAATTTGCAGCCTAGACCACTATAAATCTGATTGAACAGAGGACCAGCCTTACAAACATTTGCTTTTTCTGATACACAACTGCAGACCTTAAGCCAGTTTCAGTCATCTTACAGAGTTTGTACATGAACTGTCTTTGTGTCTTATGGTTCACCTTTTGACCAAAAGAGCCAAATTCACCTCATTTTAATGCACATCCCAAAGAGAACATGTGAGTTCTATTACATATATTATTATCCATGTGCATGTGCTTGGATACCATCATAAAAATGTATAGCTTTTCCTACAAACCTGCTGAATATATATGACTCTACTATGTAATAGTGACCCTGTGGGTCATAAAACCCAATCTGCTCCTCCCCATTTCAAAGACAGAGCGTCTTCAGGACACACCAGAGACTATCTCTCCCTGCCTTGGAAACTGATATCACCAATAAAACTGCCCTTTCTAATACTTAGCCATGCTGGTGGTATTTCGCATGGAAATGCATATATGGTTTTGTCTGATCTCCAAATAGATCTTCTTCTTCTTCTTCTTTTTTTATGATGAGTCATCTCCCCTAAATTTGCATCTTTAAAGGGATAGCTGTCAGGTCCTCCAGTAAACAGGGTTGAAAACTTACATCTCAAAGGCACAGAGCTTAAGCTTCAGTCCTAAATTATCATTGTCCCCTGAAACAAAGGAAGGAGGGTGTAGGTAAAGGCCTAATTAAGAAAAGATGGCCTTGAAATTCGCCGTAAACACACTTAAGATTTGTAATATAGATTTGTTACAGCCCATTCAGGTTCATTGCCCAGTGCTCAAGAGGAAGCCAATACATTGAGACAGCAGGGGTTACAGCACAGAAAGAGTTTAATATTGCAGGTACCATGAGAGGAGACAAGAGAAAGTTCTCAAATCTGTCTCCCTGAGAATTTGGGAGGAATGGTTTTTAAGGATACTTTGGCTGCTGATTGGCTAGATTTGGGGTGGAATCATAGGGGTGTAGAAATTGTCTTCTTGTGCTGAATCAGTTCCTGGGTGGGGGTCACAAGACCAGTTGAGTCAGTTCCTTCATATGGGCCACTGGTCTGGGTGAGTCAGCCACTTCACAAGAATGTAGGGCCTAGAAGATATCTCAAAATCTAGCCTTAGGTTTCACAAGGGTGATATTATCTATGGGTACAATGAAGAAAACTAAGAATATTTACGGCCATCAGCTATGTGACTCCTGAGTAGCAATTATAGGAAAGCAAAGTAGGTGGCAATGGCTGGTTTTATAT
>NW_012144966.1:20562370-20563965 GCF_000956105.1 Propithecus coquereli
CCCAGCTACTCAGGAGGCTGAGGCAGGAGGATCACTTGAGTCCAGGAGTTTGAGGTTTCTGCGAGCTAGGCTGATGCCACAGCACTCTAGCCCAGGCAAGAGAGTGAGACTCTGTCTCAAAAAACAAAAACAAAAACAAAAAAAAACTGGTTTTCCTAGAACTTTTTCAGGATTTGATTTGAAAGCCTCTGAGTCAAGCCAAGGATTTATCTGTGCCTTTAGATTCCTGTATGAATTAGGTAAATTCCTCTTTTCTCAAGGTCCCAAAGTAAGTCAGGGTTCCTGGACCTGTCAGAAAGTGACATTCTTTACTTACCACAGATCAGGAAATGTTATTGATGAGGTACCTGGACAATTTTTCCAAAGGGCTTTTTATTGGCCTATAAAGTCAACCTTAATTCCTTAATGCAATCTGAACACCTCTGAGAATATGCCATTCCAGTTAAAGTCTTGGTAAAATAACCAGTGTCTTTCATTGTGTCCTGTTATAGAAGAGAACAGATTCTTATTAAACTTATGCAAATAACTATATTGCCATAAATTAAGAATACTCACAAATAGTTTTCGAACTCTGGAGAAATTGCGTAGAGAGAAAAATAAATGCTACAAATTTTGCTTACAAATATATACTTTGTTGTAAGCTATAGATAGCTCAAAAGAAGGAAAAAGTTTTTCTTGACATGTGGAAAACAAAACATGAAAACAATAAGCAATGTTCAAATAAAAAGTCATAAAAAATAGTTCAGTTCCATGTAATTAATTTTTGTTCTGTTTGAGGTTGAGTTAGCAGTACTCATGGATGCATCAGCTTTTTAATTAAAGTCCGGGAATTTTGTTTTGTTCTAGTCCAATGTTATACAATCTCCAAAGTTATTAGAAATCTATATTCAAGAGAACTCGTCAGTCCTTTCTGTGATGTTCCTTAAAGAAACAAACTTTGGACTGTAGCCAGTTAAAAAACAATTTTTTGAGAGAAAAAAAGTAAAATAATAATTGTCTATAGACGACAAAAGTCTTAGAATAGCCATGGTTAAAAAGACAATTGACAAAGAAAATCGGTTATTTTTGTGGCATACAACAATTTAACATAATAACTATAATTATTACTGACAACATACATCAAGACATATCAGAATTTTAGGAATCTCATGCAATATTCAAGCTTATGTTAATAACATGTTTATACAAATATAACCCAAAGAAACTTAAAAACTATTTCATATTTGACGATGCTTCCTATATGTTTTTAACATACTGAATAAGCCTACTATGTGTCTCTTAGGCTTTCAGTGGTCCTAATATTTAAAAAACTAGTTTGAGGTCAAAAAGACTAGATTTAGAATTTTGATTCTGGAAAGTTTGTCAAATGTCAAAGGCTTAAAACACTTGCTATCATAAAACACTGTTGCCATAAAACAGGATCATAGGTTAATATAAAATTATAGTCATTCATTTAGCCAAACTGATAATTCAAAGACTTAAAAAGCAAAAACCTTACTCTTTGTTAGAGAGGAGACTCAGTTTCTCAGTCATAACACCTAATACAGAAAAACTAAATGACAATCTAATAAATAGGCAGACAGAATTTATCTCTC
>NW_012144966.1:20564624-20565161 GCF_000956105.1 Propithecus coquereli
TTTAATACTCAGTGTTTTAGTATTTTTTTTATAAATGACTCAGACATTTTATGATTGTTCTCTTTAACATAACTTAACTTTAAGATTTTAAGTTACTGAAAAGAATTTTGAACAACAACATAGGTACCATCCCTAAAGTCTTTCCCAGTCCTCTTAGGTCTTACGAAGCTACGTGGTATCCAGGATGGCTACAAAGGACAGGACCTGTCTGTATTCTTAATTTATACAACAGGTGCAGAGTCCAAGATAGAAGACAGGCTGCCTCAAGGATCCAATCTACCCCAGAATAGCCAGGAGGCTAAGCTGGAGCAGGGAAGAAGGGACCATATTGGGCCAGACTGTGCCTTGTAGCTGCTGATTTTGGCACTGAGAACATGTCCCCAAACCTCACCATGGGCACCTACCGAGACCCCATAATCCAGAGGATCAAAACCAAACACATAAGCTGACAGTTAAACCCAGGAAGTATTAAGAATATTACAAAAGCAGCAGTGTTATGAAATTAAAACATCTAAACTTTAATAATAATTTAAAACT
>NW_012144966.1:20566621-20571646 GCF_000956105.1 Propithecus coquereli
TCTGGGCACATGCCTGCTCATCAGTTCCAATTTAATAGCAAGTACATGTGGTGTTTATTTGTTTTTCCATTGTTTAGATACTTCACTTAGGATAATGGTCTCCAGTTCCATCCAAATTGTTGCAAAAGGTATTAGTTCATCCTTTTTAGGGCTGAGTAGTATTCCATGATATACATATACCACATTTTGTTAATCCACTCATAAATTGACAGACACTTGAGCTGATTCCACGTCTTTGCAACTGTGAATTGTGCTGTGATAAACATTCAAGTGCAGGTGTCTTTTTGATAAAATGACACTTATTTTCCTTTGGGTAGATATCCAGTAGTGGGCTTGCTGGATTGAATGGTAGGCCCACATTTAGTTCTTTGAGGAAACTCCACACTATATTCCATAGAGTTTGTACTAACTTGCAATCCCACCAACAATGTATAAGCATTCCTTTCTCTTTACATCCATGCCGGCATTTAATGTTTTTGGACTTTTTAATGAAAGTCATTCTAACTGGGGTAAGGTGATATCTCATTGTGGTTTTTAATTTGCATTTCCCTGAAGATTAGTGACTTTGAACATTTTTTCGTATGTTTATTGGCCGTTTATCTATCTTCTTTTATTTACTCTATCAAAGTAACTTTTGTCAGACATATTTCTACATTTGAGGTGGACTTTGAAAAGTTTCTGTTAGTGTCTTTTGCCCACTTTTTAATGGAGTTATGTGATTTTTTTCTTGCTGATTTGCTCAGTTTTTTTTTTAGATTTTAGTTGCTAGCCCTTTATCGGATATCGCATGTGAATATTTTCTCCCATTTTGTAGGTTGTCTATATGCTCTATTCATTATTTCTTTAGCTGTACCAAAACTTTTTAATTTATTCAAGTCCCATTTATTTATTTATTTTTTTGCTGCAATTGCCAATGGGGTCTTTTTCATAAAACAGCTGGATTAGATACAGCTCAGTGCTGTCATATTTAAACACAGTTTGAACAGTTGGCTGCCTTTGATTGGCCAAATCTCGATGACCAGCAAGAAGAAGGAGTAGGGAGGAATGAAGGTAAATGGAGCTGTTTCAGCCAGGGCAAACAGCTGACATTTTTGCTTTTGAATTTTTTAACTAAAATACCCTTCTACGTGTAACTTACAGCCTTAACCCACGTTATAACCCAATCAAGGAAGCAAGAGGTGTCCCAAAGAGGTGGAAAACAGTTTTTACAATATCCAAAAAGTCACAAAAATAGCTCAGAGAAAGTAAAGTCTCATTAGCCATGAACTGAATGTGACCCACATTTCTGTCCAGCCATATTTTTTAGGGTCTCAGCTTCTCAGCTGACTATTTTTATATAAATGTCTAAAAGCCCTGTATGCCCCCCAAAATATAGAAATTAAAAAATTGTGCATGGAAGAGAAAAGAATCATCAAATGGCAAAGGTTACATAAATATCAAAACAGAACAGGCTCATACCCTGCCCAGGAATCAAACCTAGCTGCCGAGGTGAAAGCACAGAACTTTGACCATTAAGCTACAAGCTAAATTGGCTTCCACAATTATTCCCACAGGGGCAGTGTTCAAAGAATTTTTATCTTTGTTTTAGATCAGATATTTTCTCTTCAATTTTGTAAAAAGAATTTTAAGGCTAGCCATGAAATTGTCATACGTTCTTCCTTTAGTTTGATTTTTTTTAATAAAATACAAATAAAGTGATTGTTTAGAATAAGAGATCTCTAAAATCTATTTTTTTTAAAAAAATTGAGGAGTATTTTCAATTTAAAGGATCTATTTTGGGCCATTAATTTTTAATGATGTACTTATTTTAAAGTGACTTAATCTAATAGCCTTTCCAAATGTAATCCCAGAGACCCTCTCATCCTCCCAGAAATAGGCTAATATAGCAACATATGTTGAGAGGACAACAGCCCCTTATGAATGGGATCTTTTATGATAAACACTTTTCAGAGTTTGCCACGTTAAGAACAAGAATGTCTTGGGTCCCCAGCCACTTTTATGCTGGCCACTGAATGCAACTTGACAATTTCATCACCCGATGATGGAGAACAAGAAGGAGTGCCCCCACGTGGTCACAACACAGGCTCTCAGGGACATAAAGGAAGATGATAGGGAATTTTATCTAGAACCCCTCTGTATGACAGAACAACATGGAAAGACAGAGCAACAAAGGAAAACACTATTTCTGGTAGGAAAGAGAGTTTTTTATATATATCTCAAATCAAACAAGCAAGTCAAACAAAATTCCTTCCAAAACAAGTCAAACCAAAAATTCAAGAATATTCTTCCAGACAGATTCCCTATTCTCTGTCCAGGTGGGGAGAAGTCTCCCCAAGACAAGACTCTTCCTATAATATAGGCAATACCAACCAAGACCCACAAAGCAGCCACAGTGCCTCCAGAAAGACCAAAAATTAGGACAAGGAAAGGGAGGGTGCTGGGCACACTCCAGTTACTCACCAAGGATGACGTCTTGTAGTTCCAGAACTGTTTTTCCACTGTAAATAGGTCCAACCACCATGGGTCAACAACATCCCACTGGTAAGGATGCTGTCAGACATGGCCCTCAGTCCAAGAGAACTGAGCGGCTGCTAGGGCACATCTTTAAGTCTTCCCCACCAATAAGAAGCTGCCAAACTGTGAGCAAGTGTCCACAGGGTTATCTGGGACGAGCTTCCATTTTGTTATAGTTCAAACAGGTACATTGCCTACTGCTCAAGAGGAAGCCAAAACACTAAGACAGCAGGGTTTATGGCAAAGAAAGAGTTTAATATTATAGGCACCATGTGAGGAAGCAGAAGGATGTTCTCAAATACACCTCACCAAGAATTTGAGAGAAAGGTTTTTAAAGATACTTTGGCTTCTGATTGGCTAGGTTCAGGGTGGAATCATAGGGGTGTAGAAATTGTCTTCTTAAGCTGAGTCAGTTCTTGGGTGGGGGTTGCAAGACCAGTTGAGTCAGTTACTTGGTGTGGACCACTGGTCTCGGTGGGTCAACCATATCATTGAAATCCAGGCCTGGAAGATATCTCAAAAACTAGCCTTAAGTTTCACAAGGGTGATAGAGACATGCTCCTCAACTTATGATGGTTTTGTATCCCAAAAAATCCATTGTAAGTTAAAAATATCATAAGTCAAAAATGTATATAATACTTTTAACCTACTGAAAATTATAGTGATGGAGCTCAGAAAACAGTATCCTATAATGAAAGCCTCGGAATCAAAAGTTCTCGGATCTTCCCTTGTCCTTCTGCCTCTCAGTCCCATTCTTCACTGAGGCTAGCCATGGAAACTAGAATCTCTCTTCTCTAAGGCAGAGCATAAAAGCCAGGACGCCTTTTCCTGAAAGTCAGCCATAAAACATAAAATTATTCTATGTAAAAACTGGGCATAAAGTAATTATCTTACCTATCTTTTGACTGTAGGTCATAAGACCCCATTATAGAAAGGAACCTACCCCATAGATGGAAGGAAGGAATGCATGGTCAGAGAGGCCAAGAAAAATCTAGACAAGACTTGCTGGGTTCCCCACTAAGTCTGTTAGCATTAGATCATATCCTTTTGTCGCATATTTCTATGTGGCTTTCCATGCTTTGTTGATCTTAAGCATAAGAATGGACAATTTTTCCTGTATCTTTGAGCTTTTGTTCTGAAGGCTCCTGTCTATGGGTTAAAATAAATAAGCTTTTTTCTTATTAATCTACTTTATTGTGAGTTGATTTTTCAGCGAACCTTCTGAGGGTGAAGGGAAGTTTTCCCTTTGCCCCAGTAATACCTTAGCTTAGCCTATCTTAAATGTGCTTAGAACACTTACATTAGCCTACAGTTGGGAAAATCATCTAGCATAATGTCTATTCTATAAAGGTGGTGAATATTTCATGTAATTTATTGAATATTGTACTGAAAAACAGAATGGTTGTTTGAATATTCTACTGAATGTGTGTCACTTTTATACCATGATAGAGTTGAAAAATCTTAAGGCAAACCACAGTAGGTGAGGAGCTGTCTGTATTTTGTCTTACCCAGAAGTAACTGAATACATAGCTGATTATCACTGAAATCAAGGCATACATCACAATTTGGTGTTGAGCAAAGAACAGTGAACGGGGAATAGCAAACTTTATGACCTTAGATCAGCCATTCGTAATTACAACATGTCACACATATAAATTCAGGAAGCTAAAAATAGTCTATTGTGTCATAAAGCAATATTATTAAAATACTTTTTCCTGAATTTAATGAAGTCAACGCACTAGAATTTTCTTCTTAATGTTAATGTAATTATTTAAGAAAGGATAGCTTTATGAAACGTAGATGTAAGAAAGTGCCCCCCATACAGAAAAATGTAACAATATTAGGATTTAGAGATATTAACTTCTTTCAAATTAATGGCAAAATTAGCAAGAATCGGAAGAGGGTAAACATGTTTACAAGTTGAAAATATCAATATATTTTCATTTTCATGGGCCTTGTAATATGAGAATTACTATATGTCATTTAAACATTTCCAGAAATAAATATATAGAACTTAATTTTAATTTTTGTCTGCAGTACATTTGGGTAGTTTAATATTTCATTTATTTCTGACATGTTACATGCCAACTAATATCTTAAAAAGCTTGTCTGGAATTTTTTTTCCTTTGGTTTTTTCATCTTGTTTTATTACTCATTTTTAATCCCCAAATACTTGACATCTATAGTGCTGTAACTGTAATTTAAAAGAAATCCATTTGTGACAATAATAATAATAAATTTTTGTACTTGAACAGGATTTTATAACTTTAAAAGCATTTCTATTTCAAATAAATGTTTTATCCTCATATCTGTATAATGAAACATTTTTATGCATTGTAATTTTTCCTTCTCCACAAGTAATTCTAATAAACCCGGGAGTCTCCAACATTCATTGTATTCAATTCAGTTTTTTTACTATTCTCATTTTTAAAAATTTATTTTCTTCTATAGACTAGTGTTCTAGACTTTTAAAAATACACATAGGTTCTTCAACATTTCTACTTTCCTAGG
>NW_012144966.1:20572718-20576590 GCF_000956105.1 Propithecus coquereli
ATTTCATAGCCTCGACAGTTATGTATAGTTTGTTAACATTGAGCAATCTAGTTGGAATACCTCACCACTTCATAAACTATAACCATTGGCATGATTATATAACTTATATCGTCAAAAATTTTCTTTATTCAAATATTTTCTGGAATAGTATGAGTTTGCCAATTAGGACTAGACTTTCAGGGCCATATAAATATGATATTTCATAGCCTCGACAGTTATGTATAGTTTGTTAACACTAAGGATTCCTGTTTCTATTATTCTTTAGTATTTATTGATAAATGTTATTTTTGCTAAACTATCTGAAGTGCCTAAAAATAAAGTTTAGTGTGAAAGCAAACAACCTTATGAAATTCTGTTTTCCCATCTGGCATGTTAGAAGCTAGGAAATTGTCACTCCATCTTAATAACAAAAAGCTGAGCAAACTGAAAACACAACAACACTTCCTAGGTCCGTAAAAGAAGTGAAGTCACAGGACAAACCATTGTCTTGCAAACTGGAGAGACAGATGGATACAGGAAATCACAACTTACCAGAGCAGAAATTTAGTAGCAGAAGCCTCCATAGCAAACAGTGCCTAGGTAGGAAAACCTTCACTGTAATTGGTGAATTGCTGGAGACTCAGTAGGACAACTCTGAGAACCAAACACTCCAGAGAGAAAGTCATGGGGGTGGTGGTGTCCCCCACATATTTGTGAGTTTTAACTCCAGGAATTCATCAGGTCATCACAGTGCATAGCAGAGAAAAACTCATTTGTGCTTCCAGCAGGGGAAGTGGAAAAGGAATCATTTTGAAACATACCTGAGCATTCTGTTCTTCCTAACAAGCCTGGCTCTCAACAGAAATTATTTGGCAGGAGCCTAACCTGCTGAGGTTTTATCAGAGCCTACCTGACCTGAGGAAGTGAAACACTCAAATCCAGCCAACTCTAGACCTCCATGGAGGAGAAGGAAAATACCCAACTCCAGCTTACTCTAACCTACCTGACCAACCTGAGAGGGAAGAGGTGGACTGAGAAGCACCTGTGATGCTCCAATACAGGGGCTCAGACTCACTAAAAGACCAAGACCTAATCACAGGATTATAGCAAATATACTCTTTTCAACAAATGGTGCTAGAACAATTGGACATCCACATGCAAAGAAATCAATCTAGACACAGATTTCATACCCTTGGCAAAAATTAACTCACACCACCTAAAACCTAAATGTAAAAAAAAATAGTATAAAACTCTTAAAAGATAACATAGGAGAACACCTAGGTGACCCTGGGTTTGACAATGACTTTTTAGATATGACATTAAAAGCACGATCCATGAAAAAAAGAATTGATAAGCAAACTTCATTAAAATTAATTTTTTCAGTTCTGTGAAAGACATTATTAAAAGAATGAAAAAACGAACCATAGACTGGGAAAAGATTTTTGCAAAAGACATATCTAATAAAAAGCTGCTATGCAACATGCACAAAGAAAATTTAAAAGTCATCAATAAAAAATCAAAGAATCTAACTAAAAAATGGGCCAAACAACTTAACAGACACATCACCAATGAAGTTATACAGATGGCAATTAAGCTTATGAAAAGATGTTCCACATAATATGTCATCAGAGAAATGCAAATTAAGACAATGAAATACTACTAGACATCTATTAAAACAGCCAAAATCCAGAACACTAACAATACCAAATGCTGGTGATGATGTGCAGCAACAGGAATTCTCATTCATTGTTGGTGAGAATGCAAACTGGTACAGCTACTTTGGGAGACAGTGTGGCAATTTCTTACAAAACTAAGCACATTCTTACAATTTAATCCTGAAATCATCCTCCTTGGTATTTATTTAAAGGAGTTGCAAACTTATGTTCACACAAAAACCTATATGTGAATGTTTATAGAAGTTATATTCATAATTACCCAAACTTGGAAGAAACCATAATGTTCTTCAGTAGATAAATGAATAAATGAACTTTGGTAAATCTAGACAATAAAATATTACTCTGTACCAAAGTGAAATGAATTATCTAGCTATGAAAAGACTTCAGTGAAACTTAGATTCATGTTAGTAACTGAAGAAAGCCAACCTGAAAGGCTACATACATGTGTGATCCAAACTATTTGACATCCTGGAAAAGGCAAAACTAAGGAGATTGAAAAGATTAGTGGTTGCCAGGATTGGAGAAGGGAGGGATGAATAGGCAGATCACAGAAGACTTTTAGGGCAGTGAAACTATTCTACATATTTCTCTAACGGTGGATACATGTTGTTACACATTTGTCAAAACCCATGGAATGTATGACACCAAGAGTGAAACCTAATGTAAACCATAAAGTTTGGGGAATTATAATGTGTCAATGTAGTTTCATTGATTGTAGCAAATGTACCATTCTGGTGAGGGATGTTGATAATAGAGGAGGCTACGGGTATGTGGGGGGAGGAAATTTTAGAGAAATCTCTGTACTCTCTGCTTAATTTTGCTGTGATCCTAAAACTTATTTAAAAAATAGTTTATCAAAACTCAAAAACCAAAAAACAAAAGTCTTATGGGGAAGTGAGATTCTTGTTATGGGACCATTTATGGTAATTCTAGTGAGGATTTTGTTTTGTACAACTATATTCTATCTTGATGTCAAAGTAATTATTTTCTAGAATAATTCTGAGTAATATAAGTCAATATTTCTTTTAAAATACCCCAGATAATATCTGTGGCTAGATAAATGCTATATCCTAATTGCTTGGTGAAGAATTTTTTAAAAATTTACTCTTCTATGTATATGCATAGCTGAAAAAGATACTTTTGAGATGATTGTATTTACTATGGAGGGAATCATTTGAATGTTCCTCTTAATTAGGCAAAAGTAAAATGAGATTATACCTTATTAGGCTATTCAAAGACTGCAACTAAATCTTTTGTGATTTCATCAAGGCTGTCATTCCCTATGACCCCTTGGCATACAGAGAAAAATGAATGAATTTGAATTAAGAGAGCAGTTGCCTTCCAAGAGAGAAATGGCTAATAACACAACCCTTGCTTTCTAGTATTTGAAGTTAAGAAATTTTGTCAGAAAAGACCTAAGTGTTAGAAGTTTTTCTAGAAGGAAAGAACAGCAAAGACTCTAAAGTGTAAATCATCGGAAAAAAAACCTATTCTGACCTGAGAACCTGGCCTTGGCTTGTGTAGCTATATAAAGGTATCTAAAGGTTGATTATAAAGGATTTGATTTTACATGTCTAGTATTTTATTTCACTCAGAACGCAGACACTGTGGCATTACATCTGGTTTGAGAAGATATAAAATTAAATGAAATATATAAAACTGCCATGTAACAGGTTTATTAACTAAGACTGGGTAGGTGATGATGCAGTTAAGAATCACAGAATGTCAGTGGCTTATAACAAGTTTATTTATATCTACATGGCCAGAGCTGATTGGCAGGGGAATCTGCTTATCTTTACCACTTAAGGTCCAGACAAATAGAGGCTCTATATTAATACAAGCTGTAATGATTTCTTCGGCAAAGGAGGAAAAATATGGAAAAATTATGCACCTTTTACAAGCTTCCATTTAGAATTTACAAACATCACATATGCCATATACTCATGTTTCTCACACTTCATTGACCAAAACAAGTCACATGGCCAAGTCTAATTTTAAATGTGTAGGGAGCTCAATCATATGTTGAGTCTTGAAGGGGGAAAACCAGAAATATTGGTCAGCAGCACCACTGACTTTCTCAGCATTACATAGATAGACATTTTTAGACACTACTTTAAATTATGCCTACATTAGATACATAGTTGAGCAAACATCATTTAAAATACATTCTAGCAAAGCAATTCAGTAAAACGGTAAGAGTGACCCCACGATTTTAAA
>NW_012144966.1:20579950-20583356 GCF_000956105.1 Propithecus coquereli
ATTTTAAAAAAAGTCTCACTAATCTTGCAGATAAATAGTGTCTTACTCCAACCTAAAGATAATGATATATTCTGGTGTAAAATAAACTACAGAATGATCTTTCATTTAATAACAGAAGAATATCAACTTCACTAAATATTTCACTGATATATTTGCTTAATTCAAAATCCTTTAACCTCCATAAAGAATATATGGTCTACCTCAAAATATTTAGTCTTTGATGCAAACCAGGCTAAATGATTAGATGGAGGACTTCTAATTCTAGATTGGCCATGTATCAAGATTGGTGGGTTATTTCATTGTTTCCAACTGAATATTAAATATCAACTAACTCATACAGTCGAGTAAATACCTAAATTAACAGCTTTGGTGACCCCAAAAGAAAACAAAGATTCACTTAACAAAAGCATCTTGTAGATGTTTGATTCTAAAACTATCTTCTCAGGAGATGTAACAATTAGAAAGTTTTTGTTCATAATATGGAAACTACATGGCACTATAAGACTAGAATGGTGTTTGTATATAAAAGAAAAATGTAGAGACTAAAATAAGTTTTCCTAATAATTCTATAAAGTGTGATAAAGTGTTATTATAATTATATAGTATGCTGTAAAACTCTTTTGTTACCTATATTGATATTCACTTTAAAGTCAGTTAAGGTTGCTTATATTGTGCTTTCATTTTATTCATTTCATTAAAACCTATGAATTCCTCCAATTGAGGTTTATATAACCTCAAAATCTAAACAGGAATTAGACCCATAAATATCTTATATCACATGTCTTATTAATGGTTATAAACTCTCTTTTGATCACCCCGTGGGGGATTTATCTTAAGGTAATTTTTTCTACCTTAATACCATATATAATTATGATAGAGTTCATATACAGCTGGCTCTTCATATCCATGGGTTCCACATTCATGGGATCAACCAACAACAGATCAAAAATATTAAAAAAATTGTGTCCGTACTGATCATGTACAGACTTTTTCTTCCTTGTTATTATTCCCTAAACAATACAGTATAACAGCTATCTACATAGCATCTGTTAATACATTTTATTAGGTATAATAAGTAATCTAAAGATGATTTAAATTATACAGGAAAATTTGCCTAGATTACTATGCCATTTTATATCAGAGACTTGAGCATCTGTAGATTTTGGTACTCATGGTAGGTCCTGAAACCAATCTCCCACAGATACCAAGGGAGAACTCTGTGTGTGTGTGTGTGTGTGTGTGTGTGTGTGTGTGTGTGTTGTGTGTGTCTGTCTGTCTGTCTTCTAATATTATATACTCATGTGAGAAAGACATAATGCTTATCAGATATTGTATTTTCTGGTTAACATTCTCTAGTATCCTCACAGTTTAATGTGGCCATGTGACTACTTTGGCTAAAAAGCTGTGGGCAGAAGGGAAGTGTGGCACTTTTGAACCAATGCATAGAAGAGCCAGTGCATGCCTTTCCAACTACCTCTTCCTCTGTTCTAATGACTGAGATGTCATGTGTTTTAGGTGGTGCATCCACAAAATAGTGAAGGAGCATCCATTAGTAGGAGTCTCTGCATGAGGAGACCCTGCACAGATGTGCATCAGCAAGTAGTATGAGTGGTTGGGTTAAGCTACTGAGATTTTAAATCTCTTTGGTATTGGAGCATATATTAGCCTATCCTATGACCCATTGCCTACAGCATTTGCTAAAACCTCAAAAGGAAGTCTAACAATTTTTCCATGTGTCACCCATTCAGATAATTGGTGGCAATGAACCCCCTAAATATCCTGTTTTTTAGCAAAGCAACCTTAAAATATTAGTCAAATTTTACTAGGTTATGTTGCTATAACAAACAGCTCTCAAAAGCTCAATGTTTGCAACTACAACGATTTATTTTTCTCATGTGATATCTGTTAGCCTGGCTACAGGGTGGCAGTGGCTCTAATGCACACGTGTTCTTCATTGAAAGAGATGATTCCTTAGGGACAGCGTGGCTGAAGAGAGAGAGAAAGAAAAAAAACACAGTGGTTAAATCACACAATGGATTTTAAAGCTTCCAACTCAGGGGTAGCACTTGTAATTTGCACAGGTCACTTCCAGAGCCAAATGGCCAATCCTGAAGTAAATAGGAAAGGAAATATAATCATTTTACAAGGAGAGGCAAAAATAATTGAGAAAATAACAAAATATCTTTAATTGTTTTCCTCTGTGGTGCACTGACTAGCATTATATTGGTACTTGGAACATAGTGGTAAATATTTTGAGCCAATGACTTTTATCTCTCAACATTCTGCTTGCTCAAATATTATTGTTTCTTAAAAAATGGCCTCTTAAAAACAAATCCAATTCTGCAGCCATCATACTCAGGAATGCCCTTGCCAAAGAACAGTAGAGTAAGCCTAAAGACTCACTCCTTCTGGACTATATGTTGCATTTTAATGCAATTTAAGATTGTATTAACTTTTTAATCACTTGGGTCATATTACTGACTCACTTATAAGTTCAACTAAAAAGTTTAATATTTTACATTTTTCTCATACTGCTTTTATTCTGCATATAAATTATTAAGTCTAAGAACAGAATGTAATATTTGTCCGTGTTAAATTATACCTCATTAGAATGAACCTATTTATCCAGACTGTGCAGAATTTTTTGGCATTGTACTTCTGTCATCCACCATACCCCTTAATTTTGAATCACAGCCCTTCTATTAATTTTCATAAACCCCAACTCTGGTAGGAATACAAAACCAAAGTCTTGTACAAGTGTCTCCAACAGGAAATTCTCTAAATGAAGTCACCAGCCAAATGTTGTCCCCAAATCTTTTAGACATGGTTCCCCAAATACAGCTACTTTTCTATGTCTGGAAAATAATTAAATATAAGTGATGAAGTGGCTACAGGCCTCAGAAATTTGGTTTACTGTCACCAAAAAAGCCCTGTCCATAACAGATTTTGTCATCTCTGTGGTGAATTTTAGAGGGACTCTAGCCTTTTAGAAGTCTGCTGGAGCAGGGAGAAATGTGGAGAAAGGAGTTATGGGAGAGAAATACATAAAGCAATTTAGCAATCATTTCTTGGTATTTTTATTTATAAAGTAAGAATCTAATCTAATTTTGCATGTGTATAGCCAATTATCTGAGTGCCACCCATAGACTAATCCATGATTTTCCACTAATTTGTGATGATATCTCCATGCCATCTTTGTCATTATGCACTTTGCGTATAAAGAAACACATATTCATAGGTATCAGGGATCGATATGTGGGCATCTTGGGCAAGGAGGCATTACTCTGTCAACATTTTCTAAGTCTATTCAATTTTGTGCACATTACTTTATGTAATTGCTTTTCAAATTTGTCAAAAAAACAAAGGCGAATAAATGTGCAATCATACTTGTCTTTTATAATTTTCT
>NW_012144966.1:20583886-20585936 GCF_000956105.1 Propithecus coquereli
TTTTTCATAATTTCTGTCTTTTTATTGATATTCTCTATTTGATAGATAATATTATCATCATCTTTTTTAAAATTATGGTTTCTTTAGTTTTGTAAACCTGTTTATAATGATCATTTTGAAATAGTTTCCGATAAGTCTGACATCTAGTGACTCTCCTACACAGTTTCTGTTGCCTCTCTCTTTTCAACATGTAGTTTATATTTTCCTGTTTCTTTGAATTCCTCATAATTTTCTCCTGGAAACTGAACACTTCAGATAACATTGTTTCAGCAACTGGCTACTGCTCCCCTATTCCTCTGAGTTCCGTTATTATTTTCTTTTTTATTACTTGGGTGACTCCCTGGATTATTTTGGTGGTCTATTTCCCCTCCCACAGTGTTGATCCTCTGATATTGCTCTCCAGAAAGGACAGCTTTGGGTATATCCACAGTCACTCTAAATAACTGTGGGCTTGGTAGGGCTCTCTTCCTCTCTTTCCCCAATCACATCCAGTTGCTTGACTTGATGAATTGCTTAGTGATTGCTTATTTGTTTCATAAATGTTTCTACAAAAGAACCTAATCAAACTGTGGTACCTTAGATGGAATATTTTCTGCAGTCAGTGTTCATATTTGTTCTGACTCCAGTAGGTCTCCTAGTGATCTTATTCCCAGTGACTCTCCTGCATACCAGCTAGCCTACAGCTTAGCCTGTATCTTAACTCTCTTTGCAAATGCATTTTACTTCACAACCCCTATTTAGGCTTCAACTTCCCCAAGTGTTGCTGCAAAAGATGCTTCCTTTGGGAAGACATTGGGAACTATCTGTATCATGTCCTGGTTCTCCTCTTCTACCCTAGAGCTCTGGAGCTGGGGGTTGGGACGATGGCAACTTTCTTGATGAGTGCACTCTAGGAGCTGAGCCCTCAGTGGAGGGTAGGCAGGCTTTCAGCATGCCCCTCCCAGCATGAAAGCACTGTTTCATGAGCTGAGGCAAAGGTAATCAGGGCCCCAATATTCTCAGTGGTCATACCCAAGATAGATCCTCTGTTGCACGATTAGGGCTGGGCAGGAAACGGAGCCCCACTTCTCAGTTGTATTTAGCCAGGACTTAACCTCAGCAATAAGTAGCTGAGAGCATGATGAGAAATGCTGATGTCCTATTCTTCCTGGGAAGAAATCGCTCCAAACGAGATACGGGATCCAGTGTACTTGGCAGCAGCGGTCCAGTGGAATCTCTATCGAGGAGGTGGGGAGGAAAAGCCCATTCTTTATTCAAGTAGCACAGATTCTCTGCTTTCTAACCAAATTTTCACAGATTTTCTTAAATAGATGTTACCTCGCCTTCTGTTTGCCCTTAAAATCCTTTCCAGAGACTTTATTTAAATCATTGCTTTTCTAGTGTTTATACCAGTTTCACTGGAGATTCAGTCAGCAGACATCCTTATGCTGTCATGTAGAAGTTGAACTCCATGAACATGACTTTAATAGTGTTCATTCTCTCTCTCTCTCTCTCTCTCACACACACACACACACGCACACACACATGCATACATTTCTCTTCCTTTTCCCTACACCTTTTTCTCCGCCTCTTTACCCTTTTCTGTTTTTTTTTTTTTTAATTTACATATAGAGGACTTTTTATTGACTCTCTCTGTCCTTCCACAAAACACAATGCCAAACAGGTGTTATATGGGTAGATTATAGTTTCCACATTTTGTTAATGTGTCTGATTTAGCAAAAGAAGAAAGAAAGAAAGAGAGAAGAAAGAAAGAAAGAAAAAGAAAGGAAGGGAGGAAGGGAGGAAGGGAGGAAGGGAAGAAGGGAAAGAAAGAAAGAGAAGCAAGAAAGAAGAGAGAAAAGAAGAAAGATTAAATGCCAATGGGAAACTTGGTTCAGGTGGTTTTGGTCAGAAGAATTTTTCTACTTTCCCTTGTCTTCTCACTTCACAGCTTCCGGACACAGGTCCATGCCAGCGTTTTACTCATCCTCATTTTTACAGAAGTCAGAGACTCATTCCATGCCCTAGTTTCGTAAAGCTTTTCTGATTCTATTTATCCACTTTATGTAGA
>NW_012144966.1:20587046-20591634 GCF_000956105.1 Propithecus coquereli
TTATTTTCCTCAATAACCTCTGCAAATCCACTTCGCCACAGACCAAGCTTAGAGATATACTATGTAAGAATTTATTCCAGTTCTTAAATGTCTGTTATACCTATTATTTCCATCATATTTCCAATGACACTTTCTTAGAGAGATTATTCACTCTTATTTTCCCCATTGAACAATTATGACATCTTGCTTTGAAATACTTCATCTTTCAACATATTCTCTGAAGTTTTAATAAATTGGTCTAAGATATAGCCATATAAATCAGGACACTATTAACTTAAAAATTAAACGTTTTACACAGGTTATTTTAAAATTTGTGTGTATTTTTGTTTTTTAAAAACATTATTTTTTAAAGCAGTTTTACATTCACAGCCGAACTGAGTAGAAGATACAGAGATTATCCATACAAACAACATAGCTTCCCTAATATTTTCACTGTACATTTCACTATACATTTTCACTGCACTAAAAATCTGATTATCTCTTTAAATGCTCCATGAAATGCCATGAGATAGAGGGCATTATTAAAACCATTTTAAGGATAAGTAAATTAAGGTGTAGAAAAAATAAGTAACTTGCATAAAATCATAGAGATTAAATCAATTGTCACATCTTTGAACATTCTTATGCCAAATTCCACATTAACCATATTTCTCAGCCACAATTAAGTGCTTACACTGGTGTGCTTTTGTATGTTTGCTTTGTATTATTTTAATTCTTGGTTATATTCTGCCTTATCGTGAAACTATATGTGGCATACACTTTCTATCCTTTCAGACTATGCAATCAATGAGGGCAAAAATCATGTCTTCTTAATAGTTCCTTTTTCCTCAGTGTCTACAAAAAAATGACTTGTTGTAGTTAGAGTCACTTAGTACAAATTTATTTAGTTAAAGAGTCTTCAGCATTAAAGACATTTTAAGACTATTGTTAATTAGCAGCGTACCTATTTTCTAGTTTAGTGATAGTTGACTAACTTTTTATTTAATTGGGAGAGACATTAACTCTATCATTTGGCCTCTTTCTAATTTGTGTAATTATTAACTCCCTGCCCAAATATAGCCTGAAGTTTCAGTTGATTAAAAATGTTTTCTAGTTTTCCCTAGTTAAGCACTGTTAAATAGGAAACTCTGAAGTAACCACTATTCAGTGATGGATAAAGTGATACACAAGGGCTGATGTCTTTATTCTTATAATTGTTATAGGGATTTTTAATCTCTATAATTAGAAAAATTGTCTATATATTTTCTATTAATATATCTGCTTATCAATATTTCTACCCCACCTACCTAACTTCCCTGTCTAGTTAACCTCTGATCTACCAATTCATATATTTATCCACACATCTGCTATGTGGTTTATCTATCCAGGCATAGGTGTAACAAGGCATACATTTTGCTCAACCATGAAAATATAAACAAAATATAGTACCTATTTTTTTTCAGTTAACCTACAATGACAGGAAACCCTCATTCCATTCATTATGGAGTCAGTCTCAAAGATTAACAGAGCTTCCGTAAGGTATATGTCAGTCCAGAGTATTTAATTAGGCTTCTCTTTATCTTGTTTCAAGCAGTCACATTTATAATCTATCTGAGCCTACATAATCCTAAACGGTTAGAAGCCCCATAGCTGTGTTTATAGGGAGTGGAAATTTTTGCTGACACCTAAAGCCCTGGAGCCTATGTTCAAACTTCCTCAGATGATGTATTCCTCTGTGTCCTTTTTTCTCTATAAATTCTGCATGAGAATAGGGCTTATTTTACTCATTCCTCATAATATCCACTAATTTTACAAAATTTATGGATAATTCTAAGTTCTTGTTGCATACTTATTTTAAGGAAATTTCTACATCTAGTCTCCAATAACTTTCTTCTATTACTTCCTAATCGAGAAGAATTCTACCTGGTTTTTCTTCAAAGGACCTATAAACATAATGTCACTTCTCTTTCCTGAGAATGGAGGTAAGAGTAAGTGAATGGGATGCTCAGATAAGTTAGTTTTTTTTTTCTTATGAAGTCATCCCTTCTATGTATATACATTGGTACACCAATCAATATATCATTTTGGACTTATTAATAAAAGTCATCAATTAAATATATATCTTGTGGTATGTATGTGTTATGGTTTTAATGTGTTCCCCAAATTTTGTGTTGGAAACGTAATCCAGAATGCAATAGTGTTGAGAGGTGAGAACTTTAAAGATGTGATTAGCACATAAGGGCTCTGCTCTCACAAATGAATTCATGATGTTATTGTGGGAGTGGGTTTTCTATAAAAGGATGAATTTGGCCCTATTCCCTCTTTCTCTTTTTCTCTCTCTTTCTTGTATCCATGTGATGCCTTCCATCATGTTATGATGCAGCAAGCATGCCCTCACCAAATGCAGCCCCTTGATCTTGGACTTCCAAGCCTCCAGAACCATGAGACAAATAAATTTCTGTTCATTGTAAATTATCCCATCTGTAGTATTCTGTTATAGCAACACAGAATGAACTAAGATGGTGTGTATGTGTGTATATGAGTGTTTGTGTGTGTGTTACCTCTAGCACTTTTGTGGTAGTCTAGACACAGAAGGCACTAGCCTACTTGGTAATTGACCTAAAGAGAGTAAATGTATATCTAGCATACTGGATCAATGTGCGTAAAGAGTGAACAAAGTTTTGGAGGTGTTTACTAAAAAGTGGAGCAAGATGCTAACTGGTACAAGGGAGACGATGGTGGCTGCATTTTCAGTGATATAGATAGCAGTTCGCAAAACAGTAGCAATAAAAATGGTATGATTGAATCGTGTCTCCCCAGTATTTATACGTTGAAATCCTAACCCCCAAAATGACTGTGTTTAGAGATAGAACCTTTAAGGAGATAGGTAAATAAGGTTAAATGAAGGCATAAAAGTGGGTTCCCAATCATTCCTATAGGAAGAAGAGACAGCAGAGTTCTCTTTGCCTGCCCACAGAGGAAAGGCTATGTCGGGACACAGCTGTTTGCAACCTTGGAAGAGAGGCCTCACTGGAAAACTTGACCTCAGACTTCTGACCTCCAGAACTGTGAGAAAATAAATATCTCTTGTTTATGCTACCCATTGGTGGTAATTTGTTATGGCAGGTTAAGCAGACTAATACACAAAGCAAAACAGAAACACTAGTATTACAACAAAGACACAGAGTTGCTCTAGCCTCGGAGAAATGACTGTGTGCTTAATAGGGGAGCTTGGGGAAACTTCAGAGTTGGGAAAGGGTGTGCATGTGTGTTCAGTAAAAGAAATATCACGAGAGAGATGGATATTAAGAATTGGGAAATGAGATGATTAAATCAGTTAGAGCTAGTGAGAAGAGAAAGAAACGGCAAGGACTGCGATTTTTAAACCAAATATCTAAGCTTGTTATGTGTACGTGTTATATAGCCATGTGTATTAATGCTCTAGTGCTACATTATGCTTATCACAAACTTAGAAACTTAAAACAACATAAATGTATTTTCTCACAGTTTCTGTAGGTAAGAAGTCCAGGTACAGCATGACTAGGTTTTCTCCTCAAGGCCTCACAGGCTTAAATCAGGGAGTTGACCAACGCTGTGACCTCATATGAGCTTACTGTAGTAGTTAGCAGAATACAGTTCCTCCTTACAGCTGCAAAACTCATGGCAGCTTCCATTTCCTTCAAGATCATTAAGAGAAAAATCTTTACAGTTCTTTCAATATCTTTATTTTTAAGGGATCCCACCTGATCAAGTCACATGTACCCAGATAATGTTTGCTTTTATTAACCCCAAATCAACTGATTTGCCACCTTAGTGACATATGTGAAATTCTTTCTGTCATATAACATCACATAACCATAAGGTGAGATCCATCATTTCACAGGTTTCTGATTGCGCCCAAGGGAGGGGATTATACAAGGCATCTATCTCAAAGGCCATTTTAGAATTCCGCCTGTCACACTGTGATGCAGACACTCTCTGTGCCCTTCCATATCCCTCAGCGTTCATCATTATTCTAGTTCCTGCAGATAGTGTCCTGCTTCAAGCGCGTTTTCTGCCTGGGCTCTGCCTCTAGGTCCATATGTTGTCTAGCTCACAGGTCCTTGGACTTAGAGCCTTTAGTTTATGATCTGAATAAGTGACTGGGAGTAGAAGTATTGTATAAATACCTAAATTTCTGTGGCCTGCAAATATAAGTAATGCGTGTTCCACACTGTCTCCCAGAGATGCTTAGAGGTGTTGAACACGAGTTTTCCAGAGAGAACTTCCTTAGCATCACACCCTGTATAGCTATATAGGTTTTCTTTTCTTTTTTCTGTTATTTTTTTTAAGACACAAGGTCTTGCTGAGTCATTTAGGCTAGAGTGCACTGGCATAATCATAGCTCACTGCGTACTGCAGCCTTGAACTCCTGGGTTCAAGAGCAGCTAGAACTACAGGCCCGTGCCACCACATCCACTAATTTTTTTTTTTTTTGGTAGAATCAGGGTTTCCCTATGTTACCAAGGCCGGTCTTGAACTCCTGGCCTCAAGTGATTCTCCCACCTTGGCCTCCCAAAGTGCTGGGATTACATTACAGGTGTGAGCCACTGCATCTGGCCTTTCTTTT
>NW_012144966.1:20596134-20598405 GCF_000956105.1 Propithecus coquereli
AAACCACAGTGGGGGGAAGGTACTTGAAATACTTATACTAGGTAACAGAGAACATATAATGAAATACTATTGTATTAATTAATAAGTGAAATTTTTGTTGTTTTATGAAATGATTGGTCAAATCTAAAAGTTATTTGCAATATATTTGCAGATTTATATTAAGGACCTGTGAAAGCTATACCTGCCTATGTGAGACAAATTTCAGATAAAATTTGGATTGCCTTAACTATTCTTAATCTTCTCTTTCACTAAAGTTAATTTCCTTTGGGTCACAATTTGAATTTAAATTTACAATGTGAAACTCATGAGTTTTATATCTGAACAGGCTGAAACCTATGACATCCAGGCTCATAAATATCAAGGTATCAGTAAGGAACCTGAAGTTTTGCTGTATTTCTGGGAGCTGAGACACAGCCTTTTAAATCTTTTAACTAGGCTATTATAACTGGTATTGGCACTGTGCTTTCTGTTGAACTCATTTGTACACACACCCACAAAGCTCTATTCCCTTCCATGCATGTAGAGGAATCTACTCAACAATGTGGCCAGAGATCTTACTGCTTCTCATTGTTCCCCAAACTAAATGTTACAGAGGTAATTATAATTAAATTTTGCCAATGTTCTGTCCCCTTCAAAATATTTTGTTTTAATGCCCTCTTATTATCCCATAAAGGATAAATCATAAAATAAATATTCTTATAAGACTATTCTGTAAGAATATACAAATACATTAAAATCTCTTAATATGATGCAGGCATGGTGGGGTGCAGGATAAATGATGATGCAGGCATGGTGAGGTGCAGGATAAATGATGCTGTAGAAAAATTCTGCATCGAAATAGATTTGGTCCAATGTTTCCTATCATCTAAGTATCCTAAACAGATTTTATGATTATTCAAGGCTTTTTTCCCCCAAACAACTCATCTAGTTAGAGTTGAATAATGGAAATGATTCATAAATGTATTAAATATTCATAGTGAGCTATTGGAATGATAATTTCTAGACATGCAATAACTTGAGGATAATAACAAAGCTTTGAAAAAGTCTCGGGTAGATTAAAATGAGCATCAAGTCCTGATATAGTGTCAGAACAATGAGTTTTCCTACTAAATAACAAAGTCCTATAACAAACATAAAAATTAAATGTTAGTTTGTACATGATGAATACAAAATATTTACTCATAAAGTTTTTACAATGGCAACTGTAACAATATTTTATTAGCAGTACTGTCAATAGCCATTTAAAGTCAGGTAATATTTAGTGTCATTATGTATATAATGGAGCTCATAGTTTAGAAGATTTTTTAGATTCAACCAACTATAAATGAATAGATAAAAATAATGGATCCAGTGTTTGTTGACTTTTTACTGTGTCAAAACACTGCTTAATGCTGTGCACTAATGATTTTCTGCCATTCTTAAAAAAACTAGACAATTTGGAGTGTCATTCCTATTTCACAGGGAAAGTAAATAAAAGACATAGGATGAAGAAACTTACTTTTTATCATGCAGTTAGTAAGCAATAAAATTGATATTTGTGCTCAGCTAAGACAAATTTCAAAACCTGTGGTCTTTTCTCTACCAAATAATAGAGTCAGGTTTTTAAAAGATGATTACTTGGCTGCTTACCAGGAGTGATCTGAGGTCAAGAATAACCAATGTACAAGTACTTAAGTATATTATAAAATGTTTCAAGCCACATTTTTCTGTGGTTGACATATATGGAGGAATTAACACACTATTGCCCTTCGCCCTGCTTTTGACTTGACTTACAGCAAAAAATAAAAAAAATTGAAGTTTGACATATTTATTACTCCGAAAAAAGAAAGAATCCTTCCCTTAAGTAATTATGCTCTTTAAGTAAAATCATTATGAAAGAAATTATAAGTGAATAAAACTATAAAAGTTTAATAGGATTTCAGGTTCCAACTACAACACATGAATATAAAGCAAATTGTTAGGTTTTTTTCCTAATGTATTTGAGGTCTACAAACAGAGTACTGCTTGCCAAAGTCATCCATATAAAATCCTTACATATTAACAAACTCTCCATATTTAAACCTCAGTTTTGTATTTTATGCTTATGTGGTAAGCCATGTGGATTATTAAACTAAATTTTAACAAATAAATAATTATTGCAATATTCATGTCATTTTAAAAAATTTTCTTGATTGTTTTGGTTGTGTGTGTTTTATTCTAATTCTGTGTTTCTCTTTTCAAATATACAGCTATTTTGCCCCTTCTACAAAAAACAAAATAAATCTATTTCTG
>NW_012144966.1:20598455-20600185 GCF_000956105.1 Propithecus coquereli
GTAGAGCTTAATGAATTCTTAAAGAATGAATATACCTGCACAAAAAGCACACATCAAGAAGCACAACATTATCAGAATGCCAGAGCCCCCTCATACCAGTCATTTCCTTTCCAACAAAGAGCAATCATCCTGCCTTCTGTCAGGATAGTTTAGTGCTGCCTGTTTTGAAGACATCATGCAGTGCGTATATGGACACACAATGTATGTGCCTGGCTTTTTTTGCTCAACATCACTGCATGTAAATGTAGGTCATTTTCTTTGCCTTTTGCTATTCAATTGCATGAATATACCACACTTCATCTACTCTACTGTTGATAGGTATTTGGCTTGTTTCTTTTCGGGAGTAATTGTGAATAATGTCACTGTAAATATTCTTACACATGTATTTAGTGTAGGATACATGTATGCCAAGGTTTAGTATATACTGCCTATTTTCCAAAGTGATTATATTATTTTAAACTTCTCCCAGCAGTGTGTGAGAGCTCATTTGCACCACCTCCTTGAAAACAATACTGATTGTCTTTCACTCTTGCAATTCTGGTGGGCTTGTTGGGGTTTTATATTACAGTTCTAATATCTATTTTCCTGATGTTTAATGAAACAAAATGTTTTCCTTATGGTTATTAACCATTTGGATATTCACTTTGGTGATGTACTCTAGAGAATTTTCTGTGAAATAGACAAGTTGATTCTAAAATTAATAGGGACCTTCAGGAGCAGTCTTGACTGCAAGAGCAATGAAGGCAATCCTAAAAAAAAAAAAAGTGAGAAAGAGAGAAAAGAATACAGCCAGAGATCAAAATCTGTTATGAGCTACACTAATTAGGATAAGGTTTTATTGCTAGAAGCATAGATACATAGATCAACATCACAGAATAGGGAGTCCAAAAATACTATAAATATATGGTTACCTGATTTATTGCCAAATATCAGTAAAATAGTGAGAAAAGAATGATCATTTTTTAATTAAATTGTGCTGGTTGAATATTCATATTAAAGATGAATTTTAACTCCTAAACCACAATATATACAAAAATCAATTCCACATTGACATGGACCTAAACATGGAGGTTAAAATAATAAAAGTTTCAAAAGAAAACATTGGTGAATGTTTTAAAAACTTTGGTAAGAAATGAATCCTTAAATAGTACACAAAAAGGTATTTTCAGTAGAGAAGAAGACATTGATAAATAAAACTACATTAAAATAAGAACTTTAGTTTGTGAACTAAAATAAAATCTTAAGCCCCTCAGCTGACTGAATGCAGTCCCTCTTGTCCTGGGGGACCCCATACAAACATTAAAGCTGAGTTGTCAGCTGGGAAGAGAAGTGAGGTCAGACATGTGTCACTATGTCCCCCTCCTTTTGGAATTACTCTTTGTAACAATGAGACATTAAATCATTAACAGGACCTAAAGCCATGCAAGACAAAGCTTCAACCACATCTGCAGATGATTAATTTACCTAACAGATCACTTGAGTCTTGGTAAATGTCCCATGGCTTGTGTCTGATTAACGGACTTACTTATCTTAACTTAAAACATCTCAGGACTTTAGACAAACCTTCATTTCCTTAACCAATTGCAAATCAAGGAATTTTTAAATCCACTTATAACCTGTAATTCCCCCTCCCCTCCCCTTTTGAGGTGTCCCACCTTTATGGGCCAAACCAACGTAGATGTTCCATGTATGATTTATGATTTTACATGTATTAATAGTTCCTGCCTCCA
>NW_012144966.1:20619560-20622211 GCF_000956105.1 Propithecus coquereli
CTAGAGAAGAAAAGTCATTGTCTGGCTTCAAAGCTTCAGAGGACAGGCTGACTCTCTTGTTAGGAGGTAATGTAGCTGGTGACTTTAAGTTGAAGCCAATGTTCATTTACCATTCCAAAAATCCTACCTAGGCCCTTAAGAGTTATGTTATATCCACTCTACCTGTGCTCTATAATGGGAATAAAAAAAAAAAGCCTAGAAGACAGTATATATGTTTACAGCATAGTTTACTGAATATTTTCAGCCTATTGATGAGAACTACTGTTCAGAAAAAGATATTCTTTTCAAAATATCACTGCTCATTACAGCATCTAGTCACCCAAGAGCCCTGATGGAGAGGTACAAGGAGATTAATGTTTTCATGCCTGCTAACAAATCTATTCTTTAGCCCATGGATCAAGGAGTAATTTTGAATTTTAAGTTTTATTATTTAAGAAATAGATAGTGATCCATCTGATGTATTTGGACAAAATAAATTGAATTCCTTCTGAAAAAGATTCACCACTCTAGATGCTGTTAAGAATATTTGTGATTCATGGGAGGAGGTCAAATATCCACATTAACAGCAGTTTGGAAGAAGTGGACTCCAACCCTCATGAATGACTTTGAAGGATTCAAGCCTTCAGTGGAGGAAGTAACTGCAGATGTGGTGGAAATAGCAAGAGAACTAGAATTAGAAGTGGAGCCCAAAAGTGTGACTGAATTGCTTCAATCTCCTGATCAAACGTGAATGGATGAGGAGTTGTTTCTTATGGATGATCATCTACTCTGGTGAAGGTGCTACAAACATTAAAAGGACAACAAAGGATTTAGAATATTATATAGGTATAGTTGATAAAGCAGCAGCAGGGCTTGGAGAAGTGACTTCAATTTTGAAAGAAGCTCTACTGTGGATAAAATACTATCAAACAGCATCACATGCTACAAAAAAATCTTTTGTGACTGAAAGAGTCGTTTGATGCAGCAAATTTCACTGTCGTCTTATTTTAAGAAATTGCCACAGCTACTCCGACCTTCAGCAACCACCACCCTGACCAGTCAGCAGCTCTCAACATCGAGGCAAGTACCTTCACCAGCAAAAAGATTACCACTCACTAAGACGCAGATGATCTTTAACATTTTCTACCAATAAAGTATTTTTCATCAAGGTATGTACACTTTTTAGATATAATGCCATTGTATACTTGATAGCCTACAGTACAGTATAAAAATAACTTTTAGACACACTAGGAAACCAAAAAACTTGTGTGGCACACTTTATTGCAATGTTTGCTTTATTGCAGTGGTCTGGAACCTGGGACCATGCCCACAACATCTCCCAGGTATGTCTGTATGTCAGTAGAATGAGCCAATTTGTGTTTTATTTAGACCACTGTCATTCTTTTAAGACAATCTTCTTCCTATTCGATGTTTTCAACTGTATCTGTCAGTTTCAAAACACTATGCTTCATCCAAAGCAAGCTAAATTTTCTTCGATCCCACCTTATGCTGTTCCGTACCTAAAGAGCTAACAGGTAAACAAAACATTCTGCCCATGTATTGGAAAAAAATAGTGCTAATGAATAAACATCAAGATTTTTAGTCCCTGTACAATGTTAATAGTAGCTTGAAAGACGAGCAGCCTGAAGAATCTCAACACTAAATTAAACACATAGGCCGGACCAGATGTGGTTACAAAAAGTCACTGACGAACCTTGACAGGAAAGTTCATGTGCTTCCAAAAGGAGTGCAGCTCTTGCAATGCCAGTGCTGCAACCTATCTGTGACAGGCTAGCTACTAACAGAAGGAAAAGAGAAATTCGCAGGTGGACTCAGAAAATGCTCAGTTTCATCCCCTTTCCTGATTTCCTTGGGGACTAAAGCAACTTTTTCTGCTCATGGATACTTACATACAAATGGGTGTCCTTGGGTAAGGTTTTTCTTTTTAGGCTTATTCAAAGCAAATGCATTTCTCGGAGGGTAGCTTTTGTTAATTTAATAACATTAGATTCTGCTTTGAAATATAATGATTCAAGAATTACTGTTGCCAAATTAGGAGATTTGAGTCTAACACGAATTCTTCTACGAATTAACTATTTGAATTCATAAAATTCACTTAGCCTTTTTGAATTTTCTCTTCTATATATCAGTGATCCTTGGGCTATCGAAAATAATGGCCTATTCATTTTTTTTTCTATGGGGTCCCAACATATATTTCTAACTTTTATTTTATTATTAAGGGCATTTAAATCAATCACTATCTGAGACTATTAGTTTAGGTTCCTAATTACCTCTTAATTTGTCTCATTATGCCCATCTGAGACCATAAAATCGAAAGGCAAGTCACCACAATCAAGTCAGCTTTATGGACTGTTTTCATCTTCAACTTGCTGAAGTGCTTCTAGTTTTTCACCTATCTCCTAAGTAGTAGCAAAGAATTACCATTTCATCCATCTACTTTCCCTTATTTTGCTGGGGTAAATAGATGTCTTTCAGGGGAAAGGGCTAGCAGGGGTCGTAGGGAGAACTTCAATGTTAGAGAATTCTTCCACCTTTTAAACCTGGTCTTCAAATAGACTTAAAGTAAAATGACTTGAGACAAGGGAAATTATTAGGTAACTTAATTAGGATTTTTAAAATATAAAAGTAAATCATAGCACTATTATAATTTT
>NW_012144966.1:20622261-20623809 GCF_000956105.1 Propithecus coquereli
TTTTTTTGAAAATAGCCTGTTCCATCTTTAGAATCAAAAAATACATATGAGCTCTTACTATAATAATATGTGAACTAATGCATAGTTTGCCTAGGTCTTTAGGCTCATTGATTTTCAGAGGGATGTGGATTAATATTTATTTAATAGCAATGTTTTGTTAGGTTCTGAGTTTCATGTAACTCATTTTATTTAATACTCTGACAGACCCATAAAAATGTACTATTTTATTGTTGTTCTTTATAGCCATTTATTCAACTAACAGTTACTGCCTCACTTAGATAAATAGAATATAGGGAGTCAAAATGCTCTTAAAAATTAGAAAAGTAATCAATTATGGCCTTATTTATTCTTTGTTCCTTAGGATTAGTAATTTTATCACTTATCAAATAAGGTAAGAACCCAGAAGAAGACTGTTAATAAACCAGTCAATGTATTAAGATAATAATTGATAATGAAACCCAAAGGTATTCATTTATTAAATACAGTAGGCTTGTAATATATCCTTAAAAATATTAAAAATATATTCAAGTATATATTCTCTCTATATTACACACATACACAGACACAAACACCAAAAAGGGACATGCTTTTCTTTTACATTTCAACCACTACCAGTGGTATAGATTTTTATATAAGATGGTGAGTAGCTGGAATGCGTACCCTGAGAAAAATTATTTTTAACACCCAGACAGAAAGATGTATATTTAAAGACATTTAAAAATTCAGCTGATACAATCTATCAAGATATATGAATAGCATTAAATACAAAATAATATAAGAAATCGACAGGTGTTATAAATTTATATTTAAATGAAAAGGGCCAAATAAATCTTGAAGAAGGACAAAAGTTAAGAATTACAGTGAGTATCAGAGATAGACTTACCAAAATCTATAAATTAAAACAGTATGTTAGTGTTGCAAAGATAGAAAAATGGATCATTGAAACAAAATGGAAATTCCAGAAATGGTCATACATGCATAGTTACCTAATGTAAAACAAAGCGACACTGCAACGTAAAGGAGAAATAATGATATTTTCAAGATATGCTGGGTCAATTGTATATTTTTATGAGAAAAACGTTTTGATACTACATCACAAACAAAAAATAACATTTAGATATTACATATGTGAAGAACAAACAATAAAGAACAAACAATAAAACTTTTAAAAGAACACATTGGAGCATGTTGTAATTTCTCAGGGTAGGCAAAGAAATCTTAAACATGAAGCATTGGCCATAAATAACAAACTGATATATTGGATGCTAAAATTAAAGGCTTTTGCTCAGCAAAATACAGTAATAGGGTGAAAAACAAAGAATGGGGAAAATATTCAAAAATATATAAACCTTACAAAACAATTGTTTTCTCTGTGTGTGTGTATACAGTCTACCAATCAATAATAAAATGGACCAGCCTGAGCAAGAGCGAGACCCCGTCTCTACCAAAAAATGGAAAGAAATTAATTGGACAGCTAAAAATATAGGTAGAAAAAATTAGCCGGGCATGGTGGCTCGTGCCTGTGGTCCCAGCTACTCGGGAGGCTGA
>NW_012144966.1:20627875-20632393 GCF_000956105.1 Propithecus coquereli
TTCATGGTTCTCTTTACATTGACCAGATTGCAAGATTCAGGAGGTCAAGAGAAACCAAGGCCTATATGCGTTTTTAGACTATTCATAGTCACATCATAGGTGTACACAAGATTTTTTTGTTGGACAAACGGCCTTGTAATGTTGATCTTTGAACCTTAAAGCCTTTTGATCTTTTAGTGATTTTATCATGTTATATTTATTTTCTTTCTTTGCTATACTGTCGACTCACACACCTACCATACCTCATGTTTCCATACATGGTCTATTCATCTTGTCTCTTTTGAGGGCAGTTTTAAAGCACATAGTAATTTAATAAAATAGTTCAAAATACTTTGAATGGTAATCCCTCCCTAGGTGTTCTCTTCAGATTTTTAAACAATCATCTGTAAAATGGTTATAAACATATATTCTTGATAAAACAGCAGGGAGCATATGTATATATTTTTGAATTGTAATGCAATGAGAAGTAGAATGGAAGGATTTAATAGTATTCTTCAAATTGTTTCATGGGCATGTTGCCAAAATACTTAAGCAAATGGCTTTTTGTATCCTTTTCTACTGAGTCAATATTAGTAATTTTCATAAAAGCATCTTACACAGTCAAGGGAGTCATGAAAGCATTTTTACCATGAACAGAATGAGCTTATGTGGAATATTGATTCTCCATGTCAAACACAGCTGGAGTGTGTTTCACCAGTAATTCCAGAGCTGGCATACAAAATAGGCTCAATATTCCCCACACCCTCTGAATCAGAATAAGATTGGTTAACGGATACCTTAAAAATATACTACCCAAAGGCTAGGCGCATGCAGCACCAAGAGAAATGAAGAGAGTGGTATTAGTCATGTTCTGGAATACCCTGCTGAGGCCAAATCAAAGTTGCCTTTCTATTCCAGTGCTTTAGTGAGAACAATAATCCACTTCTAACGAGCCAGGTCACTGTTTCATTCCCTTGGTCCCATTGCAGATGACTGTAGAGCACACCAGTCTCTGTGATGGGATTAGGCATCTGTTACAAACAGATGGGCTACCCCAACTAACACATAACAGGTAATAGCAAAACAGAATGGATAATCCCCAATTCTCAGAGTTGATTCAGTTGGATGCTCCTCCTATGAATATGTTGCTTAATTTTGTGGGAGTTTACTGCATTTCAGAGAGTTGTCATGCATCTGAGGACAGTTTAGTGATTCTTAATGCTTTGAGGTACATCAGAATTTCTTGATTTCTGGTTTAGGTTTTTATCTTCAGGTTTTCCTTAATGTTTGTCTATATCATAACCATTAACTAACTCACATCTTTCAATTTTGTTTTTATGAGATACCTGCCTCTTTCTTCAGATTTCCAAAGCTTATTTTTCCTTGAGACTTACAAATAATATGGAAATGAGACATTCCTATATTATGTTATCTGGCATTTTCAGGCCCTACCTTAGATATTTATATAATGTTATCTTTATAATTAAAATTCTAACATAACACTTTCCATTTAAAACTATTAAATTGATTGCTGCATTGCATATAAATATCCTTACTAACAAAATATCTACTATTTTAGAGTTAATAGTTCAAAGTGACTTTGCAAATTTATGTTAGAGGGTTCACTTTATACTTCTGTGTTAATAAAATGCAGAACTGAGTTTGATATAAAAACAGAAATGTATGAGTGGCCTTCTTTATATTATCTAGAAGAGCACTTCCTCGAGAATTTAAAGTGTGTTGAGCTTAGAGGAGGAAAACAGATAGGCACTTTTCTCCGGCCTTCAAAGTTTGGGGTCATCTATTATCACTGATAAAAAACATCATGTGACTAGCAATATGTTATTCCAATTCCTTTCACATTATCCTATTTCATTTTCACTGAGTTATGTACCACCATTTAGAATCATGTAAAGATAAAATTTCAGTGTGGGAAGGTTAAGAGCATAAATATTAGGCAACATTTTCTGGGGCTGCCAAATTCCAGATTCCCAGTAGCAACTCACTCTGTGAAACAGAAGTGGAAGAATAGTCACAATTGTGTTACCATATGACAAACTATCACTTTATGAAAAGTAGAAGGTATTATTTTGAATACACAATTCCATAGATATTTCATGTATTGACCTTAGAAGAACACGTACAGTTTGACATTTCCTTGACATTGTAAAAACAAATTTACATCTGATTGAATATATTTAGACTTGTGAATCTTGCTTCATAAAAAAAAGGGAAAAGAAAATGGTTGTGACATCTCTAGCTAAAAAGATGTATTTACATTTTGTTAACTTTTAATACTTAACATTTTAGACTTTGCTAAGATATGAGTCCTAAGTGATGAATGCATTGAAATTATTTAATAGTTTATTATAGCAAAGGAGAGTCCATACTTTTAGATTTAATGTATTAATAAATAAGCTTTATAGATAGCTCATATTATTCTAACTGTCATTGTTTAGGAGTAAACAAAAGTAACTTTCGGAGGGCAGAGATCAAAGGTAAAGAAGTAGTTTCTCCAAATTTAAGCCCTTAAACAATAAACAACACTATAACATTTATGACATGGTAGAAACTGCTCTATGCAATTTTACATACATTAGGTAATTTTTTTTTCCTTCACAACAGTCCTATGAGACTGTTATTTATCAGTTATTTGATAACAACTGATAATGTTCTTATTGCTTTTAAAGATGAGGAATTGAGGCAAATGAGAGATGTTAAGTGATTTATCTAAGATAATACAACAGTTAAGTGACAAGACTAACAAGTGAATTAAGGTAGCTCGATTTCAGTGTCTACTCTGTGCTACATCATCTATTCTTACAGTTGTCTGTAATGACATGATGTGTTTTATATCTGAGTAATTTTTGGAAATGTTGTTATGGGTTGAATTGAGTCCCCAAAGGATACGAAAGGTATGTTGAAACCCTAGGGCCACACCGGAGTACAGTGGGCCCTTAATGCAATATGACCAGTGTCCTTATGAGAAGAGAAGAGACACAGAAACAGAAACACACAGGGAGAAAACAGTTATGTGACAACAGAGGCAGGAATTGAAGTGATATGTTTACAAGCCAAGGACTTACTGGCAAATACCAAAAGCTAAAAGAGGCTAGGAAAAATTCTCCTCTTCAGACATGGCCTTGCCAACATTTTCACTTTGGACTTTTAGAGTCCAAAATTGTGAGATAATAAATTCCTGTTGTTTTAACCCAGCTTGTGGAACTTTGTGATGACAACCACAGGAAACTAATAAATATACTGACTATATTGATGAGCAAGAAACAGGAAAGAAAAATATGATTGGCAAGTGTAACCTTTAAAAAGGTATACCTTAAATTTGGGCAAAGGGCTAGATAAAGGCTTTGAGGTTTCAAGGAATCTGTTTGCTCTGATATTGTCTAGAACTGCAGTCCCCAACCCCCAGGCCGCAGACCAGTGCCAGTCCTTGGCCTATTAGGAACCGGACACACAGCAGGAAGTGAGCAGCAGGTAGCAAGCAAAGCTTCATCTGTATTTACAGCTACTTCTCACCACTCGCATCACCACCTGAGCTCTACCTCCTGTCAGATCACCCATGGCATTAGATTTTCATAAGAGCATGAACCCTACCATAAACCGCGCATGCCAGAGATCTAGGTTGCATGCCCCTCATGAGAATCTAATGCCTGATGATCTGAGGTGGAGCTGGGATGGTGATGCTAGTGCTGGGGAGTGGCTGTAAATACAGATTATCATTAGCAGAGAGATTTGTATAATTATTTCATTATATATTACAATGTCATAATAATAGAAATGAAGTGCATGATAAATGTAATGCACTTCAATCATCCCCAAACCATCCCCTCCCCTCCCAGTCCATGGAAAAATTGTCCTCCATGAAACCAGTTCCTGGTGCCTAAAAAGTTGGGAACCACTGGTGTATAGGATTAAGAAACAATTTAGTTTGGGAAATAAATTTAGTTTCTGGCTATTCCTTGCTGAACCCTTTTAGGTATCTGATGAACCCCACATATATATTCAATTTAAACCGGAAATACTAAGAATGGAGATTGCAGGTATTTTCTTTGATTACTATCTACATTCAATGCCTAGCAAAGGGTTCCATCCAGACAGGACTTCATTGTAAATATGGCGTTAGTACTGATGCTGCTAATGTTACAATTCAAGCTTAATCTGTAAAAGGTTTCTGAGTTCCTTCCATTAAAAATGATGCCCTGCTTATTCATTTATTTTTTGATAATAGGCCACAAGCAAATATGGGTAAATTTTGGCATGGAGGGAGGCATATCTGGCCAGGATTATCATGGATGACAGAATTGTTCTAGATTTCCTCCTTTTACACCAAGATAGACTCTATGCCCTTGCTTATATATCTTTCTACTCTATTATATAACATTGAATTTTTTTTTTATTTCAGCACATTATGGGGGTACAGATGTTTAGGTTATATATGTTGCCCTTGCCCCCCCACCAAGTCCGAGTTTCAAATATGTCCATCCTTCGGGTGGTGCACATTGCACTCTTTGTGTATGCAAA
>NW_012144966.1:20632443-20635867 GCF_000956105.1 Propithecus coquereli
GATGTTATTCTTATATGTGCATTTATGTGTTGATCAGTTAATACCAATTTGATGGTGAGTACATGTGGTGCTTGTCTTTCCATTCTTGGGATACCTCATTTTTCTTTAAGACCTGGAAAAAGTCCCGTCTCACAACATTGAGCTAGTATTGCATTAACAATTCCAACAAGGCAAAAAATAAATGCTGAGAGAAATTAATGAAGAACCTAAATCAGTACAATGATCATGGACTGGAAGACTCAATAGTGTTGTCTATTTTCTCCCAAAATGATTCAACACAATCTCATTCAAAATCCAGTAAGCTTCCTTGTAGAAATTGACATGTTGATTTTTAAAGTTGTTTGAAAATGCAAATGACTTAGGATAGCCAAAATAGTCTTAAGATAAACAAAATCGAAAGACTCAAACCATTTGATTTCAAGACTTACTATAAATCTAGAGTAATGAAGACATTTTGTATGGGAAAAAGGAGAGAAAACAGATCAATGAAACAGAATATGGAATACAGAAATAGACTTAAGCATACATATATATATATATAATTTTTATAAAATTTGCTAAAGCAAATCAACAGTAAAAGGAGCATCATTTCAAGAAATAGCTTTGGGAGACTTGGATATCTGTATGTAAAAGAAAAAAACCTCACATTCTAATTCACTTCAAAGTCAAAAACTTAAAAACTATGCAAAGATTTGCATGAACCTAAAACTGTAGAGTTTCTACACGAAAATAGCCAAACATGTTTGTAAACTTTGGGTAGATATAGCTTTCTTAGCCTCACAAAAGGACAAGCAATTAAAGAAGAAAACTTGATAAACTGGAAAGCATCAAAATTAAAATATCTTCTGATGTCATCTTAGCAAATGAATAGACTAGCTAATGAATGAGGTAAAATATATGCAATGTATTATTTGATTAGTGACTCAGATCCCAAATACACAAAAGACATTCTTCATATCAACAACAAAAACACAGGAAAAATTAAATATTAGGATAAAATTATCAGATCCAGTCTGACCTGCCCCTTTGCCAATGGCCTGGGAGCTCCAGCTAGTCTCACATGTCTTTCAGGTACAGTCCAACATGGCCAGGGTGACCAATGGGAGATGATGGCTACAGGGAAGCAGGAATGCCAGGTGGCCCATGGTTACTGCGTGCGGGGCCGTCTGGGCACTAAGCTTCAGCCTCACCATGGCCCTAGATTTTGTCAGAGTGCTGTGAGGCCACAACTGGGGGCAGTGAGCCATGGGTGTGACTGGCCCTAGGCTCCAAGCCTTGTGGAAGAATAATGATGGATCCTACCTGCACTGTTTTCCTGTAGTACCTTGCAAGTTTGTTATGCTGTCCATGGATGACCTGGGACACTTTTCCCAATGAAACCCCATCATGCCTGGTAGTCTTTCTAGCATGATAGCCTCCATTGTGTCTTACCACATACACTTGATCACAACCAGATAGATTGTACAGAACCTGCTGGAACCATATTACAGGGGGATCCTCCATGAATTTGAACTGTTTATCAACAACAAGGATTCCAATGATAACCTCCAGTCAAGGTTATCATTGACTGTTTTAGATGTTTAGATGTTTAGATGTTTTCCCAGGCTTCACTGGACTTTTTCTAGCTTACCTGAAAAAAAAAAAAAAAAAATCGGGAATGTACCGTGAGATGGATTCTGTAACCTCTAGAACTTTCTCAATGGATGTCTGGCTGCTGAGTAGACCACACTCTCTGCTTTCTTTTTGACACAGTGTGAAGAGAATGATGCAGACTCAAAGCCCCTGACTTTCCTTCTGAGGTGGAGTTACATGCTCAATTTTCAGGAACAGGGAACTGCTTTCCACAGATAGTGAAAGACCCAGGTGTGTTTGGGGCTCTGGGGTGGATTGACAATCAACTTGCTGGAGACAGTTCCACACTTTGGAGTTGTATTTAACACTGTTGAGTTGTGCTAGAGAATCTGTCTTTACCCAAATAGTTACATTGTGTTTACTCCTCTTCAAAACCGGAAAACTAGTCTTAAAATCTTACTCGGTAAAACTAGTGGAGCTAGAAGACCACTGATTAAAGGTGTGTTAGAATCATAGATAAATGTAATCTTGCAATTGTATATATCTGTGGAAGACCGGAGGATAGGTGCTCCTATCTGCTACTCTTAGAAATGAGAAGGTTCAGCCTTCTCTGATCTCTAGCCTAACATCCCAGCAAACACCACCATGGGAAGGTTACACAACACTTTTGTCTCATGATGCTATTCTGATAAATTTTACGAATAATGCCTAGCAGTGTAAAATCTATAGTGTTCCTTATGGATAGGAATCAGACACCAAAGACACAGCTTTGCCATGACGCCTAAAAGCTGCATAAAGTTGAAGAAGTAGCAGAGGGCCATCCACTCTTTACCGTATTTGCACACGGTAACTGTCAATGAAAGCTTGTACTAACCAGTATAGGGTTTTTCTCATACAACTTGACCCAGAACTTCCCAATACTGTTGTTATTGAATTCATAATCAGTGTTGACTTCTGAGTGCACATACCAGAGTATTTATTATCCTTATTAGAAACTAAGTGAAAACTCTAAGTACTTAAAATTTTAGAACCATCTTTTATTTATACTCGAAGCTCCTGGGATCAGACTCTTGCATTTTAGGAAAGCAGTCTTACCATGACTGGTTATGCCCTCAAGACCGTCTTCTGATTAATTTGCACTCATCAGTTATATATAGTTCAAGTGGCCTGATTTCTCTGCACTTTTAACTTGTTTTCCATCCTTCTCTAAAAAATACATAATTTAGATAAGTTATTCTCATACTATGTCCTGGTAGCCTAGAAAAGTTCAAATGGAACTTTTGACACAAATATGAAAAAAATAAAAAAAAATAACTGAACAAAAACACTTCAAGCTAATAATTGGTACTAGCTTTTTAATAAATCAAGTTTCAAGATTGTTCCACCTTGTGATTCGGAATGGTTTATAAAACTCTACCTTTTAAATTGGTGCTAGTCTATGTATTTAAAAAAATAAATAGATAATATCAAATTATCAATTTTTCCATTCTCTTAAAATGTGTATGAGTATATACATATTTGAAGGTTTTGCTATGTTGAAAGTATTTTCTCCTATTACATTTATACACTGTTGGTGGGACTGCAAACTAGTACCACCTCTGTGGAAAGCAATATGGAGACACCTCAAAGAGACACAAGTAGAACTACCATTTGATCCAGCAATACCATTACTGGACATCTACCCCAAAGGAACAAAAGACATTCTATAAAAAAGACCTTTGCACTCGAGTGTTTATAGCAGCACAATTCACAACTGCAAAGATGCGGAAACAACCCAAGTGCTCATCAATACATAAGTGGATTAGTAAATGTGGTATATGTATACCATGGAATTCTACTTAGTCACAAAAAA
>NW_012144966.1:20638257-20639343 GCF_000956105.1 Propithecus coquereli
CATCATTATTTTTCCTTTTCAAAGGAACAGTGATCTATAATGAGTACATTAAAAGCATATCTAAATAATCTCAAATCAAAGGGGATATCATTAGAGCCCCTTCCCAAACAGCTGATCTGAGAATGCTGCATTGCTTTTGTGCTGAATATTGGATATGAAGTCTGCGTAGCTCATATAAATTTGTAATCCTAAGGGTGAGCAACTTTAAGTACCTCCAGGGGTAGTTGTGCCAAGGTTCCCACCTATATTAATACAAGAGTATTCCTTAACTCCACAGAATCATAGACTCTCCTCACCTGAAACACTACAAAGGTGTACTGTGTTGAAGAAAGAATATTCACTAGGAGTTGAGGACTATTGGAAACCCTGTATTTTTTCATTTTTTGATGTGGTGCAGTTGGTGCCTGCCTGAAGATGGAGCCACCATATTCACCATGGCATTAACCCAGTTAGAACTTAGTTCACTAAGGGGTAACATCACCTATGATAAGTCTGAAGAGAAGAATGGAAGCCCAGCATAGATAATTTTGATTTCTGACATGGTCATGTGGGGACTGAATATGGGCAGAATATCCCTGAGGGTATCACAAATATCTGAGGGACACTAAGATGAAATAGATGTCAACAATTTGTTGTCTGGACAGTAAAACTCAGCTACTAATGGGGAAATATGGCAGTTGTAAAAAATAGACTTAGCTAACTTGACACATTTTTCAGAACTGACCTCTTAGTTAATGTCCTCTCTACTGGTTTTGAGTTTCGAGAATTCTGATTGTCTTTGTCCTCATTATAATATAGCATGCTTCTTCTCTCCTATCTCTACACTTCACAGTCTCATTCATAAGTAGGACCATGTGAAATTCATGAGTGGCCAGGACATCTTTCTGAAAAAGACTGAAAATAAGAATAATTTCTAAGCATCTGGACCTGCTAACATAGCTGAACTTTTGAAATTATATTTAATTTAACGTATACGATACTTATGATATCTCATCATTATTAAGATCAACATGCACAGTGCCAAACATTATGAAGGAGGAAAGATACCAATTACTATGAGTATTTAAAATTTATTGTAATGATAAC
>NW_012144966.1:20650333-20653252 GCF_000956105.1 Propithecus coquereli
CATTGCTATAATTTCCACTGTTTCTTCATTGACTACTATGGTAATTATGTCTACCTTGCCACTGACACTTAAGTAATGTCACCTAGCCTCTCTTATTGTGGAATGCTGGGCACTATTCTGTATAGCTCTGTCTCCCACTTTCTCCAGCCTTCAGAGTACAGTCATCATCTGGCTTCGAAAGGTGTCAGTGGCCTTTCACCAGTGGACTCATTAGTGATCTAGAGAGATGACTGTGCTCCTAATCCTCCTAGAGAAAAGTCAAGTACTGTGTTCTCAGGTCTGCAGAGTAAATCCATGATAACATTCCTACCTGCCTGACCATTCTGAACCCTTTTTAAGGTGATGCCAAAAGTGTTCTGGAATTTTAACTTGATTTACAATAGGCCTTGCTCTATCCAATTCTCAAGAAAAAAGATGAGTTGAAGCCACGTGTCATTCTTATCATATTAATCATAAGTCAGAAGCCTTTTGTCAATTGATTCTTACCTATGTAGCTTTACATTCTGTTATTCACAGTCTAACATACTCAAAATCCACTCCCATGCCTGTTTTCTCCATTATTGCCTGTAGTTATTAGCCAGTTCCTTTGGTTCATTTGGGAAAAAGACTATTTATCCATAGATCAGAGTCTGTACTTCTCTACTCAAACTGTGCTGAGACTTGACACTGGTTATTAACCTGGAGGCAATGAGGAGCATAGGGGCTATATCTTGAGTTGAACAAGGCTCATCACAAAAGGCACTTGCTTCATAGACTACATGATGCCTAAGGAGGGGGGAGATTGTTCTGCCTGTGCTTAGAAGAAGGGCCTGCATTTGTAGGAAAATATGTTTCAAGAAAATTAGGGAATACAAGATTTTCAGGTCTCCCAAGTTCAGGTTTTGCCAGTTTCCTTTACAGGGCCCTACCTTTATCACGATGGATTTTTAAGACTGAGTACCTGCTGTCCTTTGAATCTCTTGATTTTATAATCAGATCCTGGGTCTGAGTTTTGTCAGTGTGCTACAGGGCTACCTACAATAGAAGAAATTCTCCTATTGAACAGAGGAGGCTTTGTGGTTTTCACAGCTTGTCTTAAGTTGGAATATGATTATCCTAGCATGACAATTTTTCTTTGTTCATTATCCCCAAAGTGAGGATATTTATTTGAACAGAGTTATTGTTGAGGTGGTGTCTAAGTAAAATGTGGCAGATGAGATGCAGGTGAAGTTGTGTAATAGGCATTCTATAGAAAGCCAGAAATCCTTTATGTTTGGGAGGAAAGAACGAAGGACAAGAAGATGAGTAAACGTGCAAGGATGGTTTTCGTTAAAGTGTTAGGAAGGAATGGGAAAAGTTAAGTTCTTGGTGAGTAGGGGCTGTGAACTGCAGAAAATGATTCTGGATCATTGAAGGCAGTGATGACAGAGAAACGTTGAAAAAGTGTCAGATAGACACTTGACATTTATTCCTTTTTAAAATCTCTGGCAATGGAATCACACCTGTTTGTGTTAGTACAAAAAATATGATTTATTTACACTCACCTAAAGAAATTGAGAATTCATCTAACCTTAAGATGGTAAGGTCTCTTCTTGCCAACTTTCTTCCCAAGAAAAATGTTCCTAATATTTTAATTTTCTTCTGAGAGAGAGAGTTCTTTGGAAGCCCAGAACAAAAAGCTATGGATGATAAATCTTACTTTGATATCTTTTGTACATTTACATGGCGTGATTCTCATGCATTTTTATCATTTTTTATTTAGGTGGTTAGATCTTACTTTTGATTTAGAAACCAAAGGGGACATTAACATAGATGGCCCAGGAAGAGATGAAGTAACTTGGAGGCTAGAACTAGCACTGGACCCCCTTTCAAACGCAGAGTGGTGGCCAAGTTTCAATGGTTATAAACTAAACACTAGAACTGGGTTCTAACCATGAGGCATATACCTGGTCAGAGCTCTCTTAATCCCATTTAAAAGGCAAGGATTGATGTGGGAAACTTGTGCTCGCTCAAAGGTATCTACTTGGGGCTATGGGTAATTTTGTAAATGTGTGCACTGTACACAGCTTTTTGAGGTTCAAGAGAACTATATATCTGGAAACTATTATGAACTAGAAACATATTAAAGATCATGGTACATAAGATGACCACTTTTGGATTAGTGGGGTTCCTTGATAGACAAAATTGGAATATAAGAGAAAAGGACAATCATTGTAGATTTCTAAACCTCTAAGGTACATTATTTCATACCTAAACCTGAGAAATACAGTGCTCTGTATGTACAATGCTGTTTTTCCTAAATCTTAGAAGAAAATAATGTAATGCTTTTCTCCTTCTCCTTCAAATTTTATAGTGTTGTTGGTTAAATTAATGTCTCCTAAAACGATTATATTTTCTGTTATTTTTCATGTATAATATTGTTTCTTGAATGTATTTATTTAGATCTTTTCATGTAATATTTACTATTCTTCTTATTTTCTTTAATAAACCCTGCCTATATAATTGTTTTTTAGCCAAATACTTTTACCAGGAAAGATAAGCATTTATTTTTGAACTCATTCCAATGGATTCAAGTAAAGTTGAACTATTAACAATTGATAGAATGACTTAGAAAAACTAAATTAATATGCAAGCTAATATAATTTTAAAACATGATTAGAAAATATTCACCACAGCAAATTAAAATGAAGAGCAAAATATTCTGTTCTTTATTAACAATAGATCTCAAATATATTCCATATAATTTTTGAGAGTGGCATATAATATAACAGAAGAAATTATTTATAGTGAGCTTAAGTAGATAAATTTTGATGTTATTCCATATAGCTGCTTAGAAGTAGAAATGAATTTTGTGATCCTATAATATATCTAGTTACCTGTGGCATTTTATCATAGCAAGTTAGGTATTCATCTGTATTGATACCTAAAAAAAGTATTGTT
>NW_012144966.1:20653302-20655120 GCF_000956105.1 Propithecus coquereli
GTACATGCCCACCTCTATCCCAACCAAAAACTAACTGAAGTGCAGGTTTTATTCCAAAACTTTCCTGTAGAATCAGACTAGAAATAGTATCCATTCTTGCCACTCCTGCACCATGGCAACTTTTCTCATGGACCCATTTTATGACCACTGGATTGCCCAAGAAGAGAGGTTGGCTGACATAAATAGCACGAATCATACTGTCCACCCCACTATTGAGAATATCCTTCAGTGGCCTACTTACTTAGGCTCACACCCTTATGCCCATCTGCATTTCTCTTCCTCAAATTTTCCTGTTCCTGGTCTTCCAGTATTGTTTCTTCCAGATCCCTGACCAAATTGTTAAGCCATTTGCTACTCCCCAGAAGTCAATATATATCCATATGTCAAACTACTTCTCCCTCTTAGACATTTGGATGATAGTGATTACTGCTTGCAGCATTGTCAAATAGGAGATTCTCCTTCAACTCTAATCTTCAGGACGATGGGAAGTATTCCAATGTTATATGTTTTGTATTTAAAGAGTTAGTATTAGGGTTAGGTCAAGGGATATATTAGGGTACTAGGCTATTTATGGATATTGCCAATATAGTATAATGGCATATCTGTGAACTAATCTTGAGTCTTTTCCTTCTCCATCATTTATTCAAAAAGAACCTCATCTTAGATCATATGGGCAAATTGCAGGGAAATTATCAGTGCAACATACATAGATGCCATATGAATCTGTTTTCTTCTCAATGTGTTCATTCATACCTTCTGGATCTGCTTGAGGCTAATCCTGAATTAATCCTTTTCCAATACACAATAAATTTTTACTATGCTCAGCCATTCTTAAGACACGGTGAGAATCTTCATTGGTCTCTACCATTAGTAATTGTTATCTACTGGGTCCCAGTAGCATAACAAGAGCTCTTGATAAATAAAAAATAGCATTATTCCAGAACCTTGGAGGTATTCATCCCAACTCACCTATTGTTATTTACCAGAGATGCCATAGAACATTTTTACATACTCCAGAGACAACCAGCACCTGCAGATATGCTGGAGATAAATTTGTAGCCTGCACCTGCCATATAATCCTCTCCTCCCTGCCTCCTATTTGAACAGGCAGTCATACCTGTTAAGTCAGAGAGCATTCTCAAATGTTATATGTGCTGCTCATAAACTCAAAACAACTCCATTATGCCTTGTTACTTTTTCTTAGTTGGTGGAGGTGTGAGTATACTGCAGCAACTTGTCCTTCATTTCAGAGGGAAGGTCTTGCCATGCTACTGCCAATAAACTCTTAAAGCATTTACCAATGTAGCAGGTCCCTAAATCTTCAATTACCACCTACCATCTGGCACATTTTATCTTAATATGGCATCCAGTGTATTTTACACTTTCTGTTCCTGGGATTCAATTACCTAATATCATAAATATAATGGATTAATCTGATACTGCGGTGAAATTTAAGATGATTGAGATCTGTCTCCACTGTGACAGAGAAAAGATGGTTAACAGAGCCTTGAAGCAAGAGACTAAAGGAATGCTATTCTTCTCTCCAATTAAAGTTTAACTGCTTTTTATCCTTCCTGTTGTCATCAAGGAAAAACATTTGCCAAATCGAGAAATGTATATCTAACATAAGTTTTGTCTGCTGCAATAGCTGATTACATTAGCTGTGGCAGAGCTATGATCTGATTAGGCATACAATACTCTACACCCATCTGCCATAATCCATCTGGTTTTATAAATGTAATAGAGGTGATTGATATGATGTAGCCTACCACAATTGCATCCTTCAAGTTTTTGTTGATGGAGTCAGTAACTGAAATA
>NW_012144966.1:20658222-20665300 GCF_000956105.1 Propithecus coquereli
CATATAATATAACAGAAGAAATTATTTATAGTGAGCTTAAGTAGATAAATGTTGATGTTATTCCATATAGCTGCTTAGAAGTAGAAATAAATTTTGTGATCCTATAATATATCTAGTTACCTGTGGCATTTTATCATAGCAAGTTAGGTATTCATCTGTATTGATACCTAAAAAAAGTATTGTTAGATAGTTGTACAGTAATAAATGAGTTTGTTTTTAAAGAAAAATAGAATATTGAATTCTGCAACACTCATTATTGAATTAATTCTGAAAGTTCCATGATTTATCAGTAATATCTGATTTATACAAACATTTTCCTAGTTTTCTTTCTGTATTATTGCCATTGATTAAAATGTGTATCAGGATAAATGAAATAGGTGCAAACAAAAAGTGGATATATTTGAAACTCCGTTTCAAATATGAACAGACTCTAACAGATCAGAGGTCATTGGATACAGAATTACTTTTTACTTCTTTTCCCCAGATTCTTCAACTTCAGCTTAAACATTTCCTGTTGTCTAAATACCTCTACTCATCCATATCAACTCTTCTATGCACATTTAGATTTTAAACTCATTAAGAAATGAAAATGGGGCTTGGAACTTTAAGACTAAGTGTAATATCTGTCATATGGTAGACTATAAAAATAATAATGTTTTTGGAATAAGTGGATATGTCAATCATAAATAAGCATATTTATGTTTTCAATAACTATTTGATGGCCTACTTTGAGCCAGATAGTGTTATGTACATTTCTGTAGATATTTATTTTGGTTTAAAATAAATGTGGAAAGGGATGCCAAGCTGGAGGACTAGGAGCAGCTTGCACTTGTGACTCTCAAGCAGAGGACAGAAAATTGCAGATTGAAGTTCACCTACAGATGGACTGTCTTGAAGAGAGCATTGTGAGTCATCAGAGAAGCAAAAGAAGACACCCAAAGTGAAGGAGGGGAGGCAGGTTGATTCACTCAACAAGATTGGTAGGTACCTGGGGGAAGTGTCCAAACATGGGGAAGGTTCAGGGGTGAGATCTCTGGGACTCCACACTCCCCCATTGGATACTGCAACCCAAGCTTTGACGGTGGGCACTCTCAAGTGCACCATAACTGAGTGTCGTGCATTCCCCACCACCAGCAGCCAGGCCACCTCTGAGGGATCTGAGCAGAGCAGGCATCCACCAACTCACCATTGTGATAGCACCACTGCTGCCAACTGAGTAGCACTGCAGAAGCTGCCACAGTCAAACCTGAGAGGAGGTAGAGCTGCAGCCATCTCTCCAGCCCCAGCAGCCATTGGCTGCCTAGCTGCTGTGGTCTGACAAGTTGCCCTACTGATGGTCATAGTCCCACAACCCACCTAGGTGCCTGCCAAGGTCCCAAGATCAGTCCAGACATCAGCCACGGGCCCGCAACCCACACACCCAGCCACCATACAAGGTCCCACAACCTGCCCTGCTGCCACAGTCCCTTGCCCCAAGCACCCCAGTGGCCCCATTTGCCACATTCTCAGCAGTATATAGTACCATCACATTGGTGACCCCATACCTACCTCATGCTTCATGACTGCTGTGGCACATTGTCACAGACCTGCTTGCCAGAAGCTTCCCTCTGCTGTATACCACCACTGATCACCACTGCCCCTGGAACTGAGAGGAGCTAATGCCGATAGCACTGATATCTGGGGACACTACCTAAATAGCCTCACCTCGCCAGCACTGTCACCACCATGGGAAGGTCTTAGCAGAGCAAACTCCCATGCCACCCACCTCTATGGAGAGGGACTTGGCCAGCACCCTGCTTGAGCTGCCAACAGTGGCCTGGGGATGAACACACCACTCTAAATGAATATGGTCCAGCAGTAGCTTGGACTATGAAAACCATAATGGAACAAGATAAAACAGGAGAACAGCTAAAATTACAGGCCCTCAATGCATGCACCACTCTCCCACCAGGTCAATCCTCTGGAGTAGGACATAAGTGCACCATCCAGGGACCTCTCCTTATTTTCACTAAGTAGGAGAGTTTCCAGTAGAGGCAAACAGAAGCACCTCAAACTTACCTAATTTGAACTGAGAAAAGAGATTTCAGATGAGAAGAAACCAGCAGAAAAACTCTGGCAACATGAAAAAAGCAAACTCTTTTGACAATCCCATAGAATCATAAGTCTTCAGCAACAGACCCCAAGGTAAAAGAAATAGTTGAAATGTCAGAGATGGAATTCAGAATATGGATGTCAAAGAAGATGAAAGAATTGAGGGGAAAGTTGAAAACCAACACAAAGAAGTCAAAAACATATTTCAGGACACGAATAAAAAAATTAAAAAGTAGATAAAGAGCTAGATAACATTAAAAAGACATAATAGAACTTAAATAAATGAAAGAGTCATTTAGAGCATTTCAAAATACAGCAGAAATGTTCAACAACTGCCTAGACCAAGCAGAAGAAAGAATTTCAGAGTTGAAAGACAAGGCTTTCAAATTAAATTTGTCAAAGATGCAGAAAAAAGAATAAAGAAGAATGAACAATCACTCAGAGAAATATGGGACTATACAAAGCAGTCCAATATTCAAATTATAGGTATCCTTGAAGGAGAAGGAAAAAAAAGCATGGAAAACATATTTGAGGGAATAATTGAGGAAAACTTCCCTGGTATCACCAGAGATTTAAATATTCAGATACAAGATGGTCATCAAATACTTGGAAGATTCATGGTAAATAAGACATCAACAAGAAACATTGTCATCCATCTGGACAAAGTCAAAATGAAGGAGAAAATCCTACAAGCTGTAAAAAATGAAAAAATCAACAATTAACTTACAGAAGAAAACCCATAAGACTAACAGAAGATTTCTCAACAGAGATCTTACAAGTCCAAAGGAATTTGGACCTCATTTTTAGTCTTCTTAAATGGAACAACTGCCATCCAAGAATTTTGTACCCTGCAAAATTCAGTTTCATAAATGATGGAGAAATAAAGACTTTTTCAGACAAAAAAAACACTGAAGGAATTTGTCACTACTAAACCTACCCTACAGGAAATACTCAAAAGTGCACTACACATAGAACAAAATGAAAGATATCCACCAATATAAATACACATGAAAGTTAAAGCTCATAGCCCTTATAAAACATTAGCACAAGAGGGAAAACCAAACAAAAAGTTATCATTCCACATGATGAACAGAACAGACTCCCACATACCTGTACTAACACTTGGTCTTAATACTTACAAAACATAGAGTGCTGAATGGATGAGAAATCACAACCCAACTATATGCTGTCTCCAAGAAAGACATCTAACTTACAAGGACTCATATAGACTCAAGGTAAAGGGATGAAAAAAATATTCTATGAAAATGGAAACCAATAGTGAGCTGGTATAACTATTCTCATATTGTATAAATTGAATTTAAAAATCAAATATGATAAAAAATGACAAAGATCCACTCATGACCTAAACATCTGTACCCCCATAATACGCTGAAATAATAAAAATAAAAAAATAAGAAACTAAAAAAAAAATTACAAAGATCATAATTATATAATGATAAAGGGAGGAATCCTGCAAGAAGATATAATGATCCTAAATATATATGCACCCAACACAGGAGCTCCCAGATTCATAAACAAATTTTAGTAGATCCATGCAAACATATAAATAGTAGCGTGATAATTTCCAGGGACTTTGAAACCCCACTGACAAATCTAGACATATTATCAATGTGAAAATCAACAAAGAAACACTGAATTTAAATGAGACTCTAGAACAAATGGACCTAACAGACATCTACAGAACATTCTACCCCAAAACTACAGCTTATATATCCTTCTCATCAGCACATGGCACCTATTCAAAGGTTGATCATATTGTAGGCCACAAAACAAGTCTCAGCAAATGCAAAAAAGTCAAAATCATACTATGTATATGTATGTATGTAACCAGGTTAAATAAGTTCTTGAAGGTTACACATTTGAACCCACCACCCTAGCTCTGGAGACTATGCTGTTAGCCACTATATTGCATTTCCCATTTTTCTATTTGATTCTTTGTGTTCTTCTTATTAATGGATGTAACAAAAAAGACATCTTTAGAAATGGACAAAAGAAAAACATCCTAATAGATTTTGGGGGAGAAAGACTACTGAATGATGGTTTCCTTGCATCCAGAACTATAATATTTGATCTTTTTAAATTTTATTTTTGTTTTTCCTCAAAAGAAATAAAATAAGTAAGATCCTACAATATCTAGAGTCAAGTTTCCTGTTCTTTTATGGAATTTTTTTATATTATTATTATTGTCACTGTTTTAAAGCCCAATGATCATTTCTAAATAATCTCTCTATATACTTGAATTTACAAAATTCTGGAGACTATTCAGAATTTTGCATAATAAATATGATTTTTCTAAGAGGCTAGCCCATTTTTAAATCCTGAGGTTCTCTTTAAGTAAATGGAACCGTATTTGTTATCTTTAAAATTATGAACATTGCTGGCATTGTCCATTTGTGTTAAAAGAATATACAAAGACTGTCACACTTTATACCCTACAGAAAAGTTAAATGTTTTGTTCCTTAGCAATCTTAAAAATTCGAAAGACCAAAATAAAATGTATCAAAATAGCCACGATTCTTCATTGCTTTATTACCTTGTGCTCAACTCACTATCTACTTACTTAAAGCCAACACAGATACATTGGTTTGTGCAGCCAAAGCTTATATAGTTTCAGAAGTCCTCTTTAATAAAAAGTAGAAAGACATAAGTACAAGGACAAAGTTAGGTGCTAACATGAATATGTATTAGTAGGAGAAAAGAAATCACATCAAGTCACAGGAGCCTTGAAATTACAGATTCTTTTCCTTTTACATCTCATAAGCATATTTTTGATAATATTATACAAGGAAGGCTTGTGTTGAATGCTTCTGGAATGCAATCTGGCATTCTCTCCTAGCCTAGAATGACACTCCCAGCAACAGAGAACTCTCACAGCGCCCCTTGGATGAGGAGCCCTGTAAAGTTTTTTATCAGATTTATAGTAAATTTATCTCTGCTTAAAGATAATGTTAAAGTTATTATTTGAGTTACTCAAATATGCCCTACAATCTTGACTCTGGGCTGTCACACATTGCTTTTCTATCTCACCTCCTCACATCATCCTACAATTATTATTTTTTTCTTCTTGTCAGATAGTTCTAGTCACAAGTAAAATATCACTTAATCGGAAATCTTCTCTGATATCTCCTGTTTATACTAAGTAAGTGATCTTTCCATATGTATGTGTGTTTCTATAACTCTCAACCCTTGACTTTTGTGATACACTCATGATTACTCCTTCGATACGGAGGGTACCCACCACACATTAAGTTCACTGTAGAATCTCTTCAGCTCCTAGCACATCATCTCATACATAGTAGGAGTCTGAATCAGTGTTTTGGAATTAATTAATCACTAGTACTAATTAGGTTAAGTAGGTGGCCCTTAGTAGGTCCTCAATATAATATTTCATTTCTACACCTTTATCTGTTCTGATTCTCTGAGGGTCTTTATTCCTTGTAATCTGTCCAGCAACTATAATGAAAAGCCTCTTACAACATGATATTACCTTTTCTCTCCTACTCAAGGAGAAAGCATAAGCCATTTAGATACAAAACTCAAGGAGGGTATGTGCTTCTTTATTTACATTAGCATCTTTATTTAAATCTGAAATGTTTAATATTCAGCATTAGGATGCAATAGAGAATATTGAGAGAAGTTTAACAGAACCATGACTATGCAATAGCCAATACAGAAATGTACTAGCAAAGATCTAACTTGACCTCAGTGTTTGACTTTAATTTCACTTATTCTCAGAGCATATGACATAGGTGTCCTCTATGTCAAATATATGTATATTTCTATCCATTTTGCATTATATACATTGCTACTTCTTTCCATTAACATAGATAATTGAGAAGTGATGTACATATTTAAAGACTTTCCTTAAGGCATTTTGGAGTCTCATGATGAGATTAAACTATCTAGAAAATGTGTTTATATAATAACTCATTAAAAGTCATCCTACTATGACCTTTTCTTTTGGCCTTTGTGTCATCAAACAAAACTAGCTTATTTCCAGGCTGTCTACTTACCAGAGGAGTGCTAATTCAGAAAAGAAAAAACTCTACAGAGAATTAGAATTCTTTTGTTGTGCTAAATGGAGTGCATCATTAATTGAGATGAACCTTAAAAGGAAATGAAGCTGAATCAAGATTGAGTAATAAAAAAAAAACAAAAAACAGGAAAGTATGGTTTCCATCCTAAATAATTAATCAACAAAGGACTGATGCGAGATTTGAGAATTATGTGGGATGAAATAAATGTTTTGTGATCGATTTTAGTTTGGTTGTACACACAGACAGGGTGTGTGTACATGTACACACATATATATGTTCACTCACTTATAGTTTAAATCTTTTCAAAAATGAATGATGAAATTTTCCTTTTATGGTTTAGTTTTTGCTTTGCAGTATTTTTTTCATAGTGTCTTCACAGATAGACAAAAATTTGAGAATGTGTAAATATTTCTAACAATAGGAAGACAACATTACTGCCATCAGTTGCATGAAAAACTTGCAGGGGTCTAAGTAGTAACCAGCTTCCAGAAACATTTGTTAAAAAGGAGATAAAGGAAAAATATTTTTACCAAGTACCGAGAGTAACTACCAGCATACTGTAAGGGTTTAATATGTAAATACTGAGTAGATGAATTATAGAAGTGAAAATAAGTAGAATATTCCTATAAAATGTAAAGTAATAGGAAAGAGTCAAATTTTATTTTTCAGAGTATCAGCACTAATAAGTGAAAGCTTTGAGAATAAAATTTACCCTGTATTGTTTGTTATAATAAATTTAGAAACTGAGAGTACTATGTGTAAAATGTCACCGGATATCAGTCTGGATTCTGGTCTCTTAATTAGTTAATTCTGCATAGGCACTTAGATAAGTAGACAGCTTTTTTAAGAGCAGGCAGATCTCCTTTTAACCCTATTTCCAGCTCTTCTTCTGTGAACCATTCTGAATCTCAGACTCAATGTATGTCATT
>NW_012144966.1:20683355-20685494 GCF_000956105.1 Propithecus coquereli
AAACAGATAAGATGAGTCCAGGGATGCTCTCTGCCTGCAGTGAGTTTCCAGGCAGGGAGCCGAATGGAATACCTGAAGTGACGAGATAGAACTTAGAGTTCAGAGAAAGCAAGGGAGCTGGAGTTCACAAGACATAGTACTGGAGAGGAGAAAGTACTGGAGAGGAGGAATCATATGCCAAGAGAACTCCATAGATGTGCAAAGAGCCCCTAGAGTATTCTAGGGGCTGGTCTGCATGTGCATATGAAAAAACTACCCCAGGCAGAGAAATAACCACCCCCAAAAAATAGATGAAACAGTACAAATATTAGATAGATAGTGAGGGATTCCGGGTCTCCCAGGGAAAAAAGTGGGGACTGTTGCCTCCATCTTGGTCCTGCCCAACCCTAATTCTCCATACCTGGGGCAGGAGGGAATACTCTATGAATCTGCCAATCAGAACTTGGCCCAGCTGCAAAAGAATGCCAAAGACTCTCTAGCTCATGGGCCAAGCAGCATGTGTGCCATAAAGTCTGAAAAGTGACCTAGAACCCACATGCATAGATAAGGCTCAGGTCATGTGACTCCCAACTGTCCAATCAAAGTGGAGCTGAGAGAGAGACACACGAAGCCTCATGTGTAGCAAAATATTGTTTATTTTGAGCATCTGGGTGCAGATGGATGGAGGTGAAAAGAGAGTCCATGAGAGAAAAGGGGAGAGTCTTGGGTTTTATAGATGGTTTCTCCAGGGGGAGTAAGTAAGTGGGCCAGAAAAGCCACTTGTAATTAATTCTTTTTCAAACAAGCAACTCCTACAACCCCTGTCCCAGTCACATCCAACCTTCAGCTCTGATGTTGTCCTCCACAGGACAGAGAGGGAAGGGTAAATTTTATACCTATGGGGCTGTGGGTAAGGAGTGCTGGCTGTAGCTGTCTGTTAGATTTACAACATCTGGGGACTCTTCAGACTCCTGCGACTATTGTTTTATGAGCCTAAGTTTTGCATTAACCACATTCTGTCCTGTACATACTTTTCAGGTTCTCAGCTGGAACAAACCTAACACTCTGAACCACAAGGGAGGTCCCTATCTAGGCACTATAAAATAAGATGCAAACTGTAGCCAATCTCTCTCTTTGCCCTTCCTTTTGCTCTTCCTTTTTTGCAACAATGGGTCTGGTTGTTATCCATGGCGTATGCACCATGCTCTGTAAACTTTTATCTTGCCCTTGCCCTATAATCTATATCTTTCTCTCCTCAATAAACCTCATTTTTGTGCTTCCTTAACTTTGGTGCGTCTGGTCATTCTTCAGCCATGAAGGTGCCAAGACTAAAACCTGACACAAACAAATAAGCAAGCAAACAAAAAGACCCCTGTACTTTAGCAGGAGAGGAACCAAGGTTCTGCAAGATTTGCTACAACACCATGTTTGTAAAGGGACAGAAAAGAATTTTCACCGCAGTCTCTGCTTCACAAATCCTCCCATTTGCCATGAATCCCATTCTTCCTATTCAAAGAAGAGAAACAGAAACAACTTTTTAAATCTATAATATCTTTGTAAAGGAAACATGCTGTGAAAATTAAGTTATTTTTGAAAATCCATAGAGAAGCTTTCAATGTCACTTCTTAGAGGTATCTATTACACAAAAACGAATCATTACTCTTATTACCCAATTGAATCTTACTGGAATAATTGTGTTTCTATGGAGCTCAGTAAATTTTCTTGCCGGCTAATTTTCATAGAACTACCATTCTTTAGGGACTAAATGATTATTTCCTAATTGAGCATAAGTTTCTTCTTGAGCTAACTCTCTACAATTGACACAATAGTAGTCCAGGTTTTTAAATTCATAAAAAGAGTTCCTTCTTGGAAGATCAAAATTTGAAAGAAAAGATCACAGAACTGACATCAATCATAGTGCATTGTTATGCCTGAGAATGGTAAAGTGTGTCTTTTCTGAGAAAGTCCAAAAGCCAAAGGAGATAACCTTTATTGGTTTGTCTATTCTAGTTCAAATGATTTCTGTATTCCAAAATATTCAGTAGAAAAGCATCCTTTTGACACTACTCAGAGAGTGTTACAATTGTCAGTAGCACTATGTATTTATTGTTGACCTACAATTACTCTTAAAAATAATTTATCTTTCCTATTGTACAGGCC
>NW_012144966.1:20685544-20687220 GCF_000956105.1 Propithecus coquereli
TTCATATTACACAGAAGGGCTGCATTTGTAAAAAAAAAATTGTTTTCTCCCATGGTGAATGCCAAATTAGAGCTTGGAAACTTAGTATCGTGGCATTCGTGAACTGTTGTATAAGATTAAAACCTTGCTATAGTTTAAAGCGTCATTGGATGTGTGTGTATGTGGATGTGTGCATACAAAAAAAGAAAATGTATCTTATCTTTGAAAGCTAAGTGTTCTTTTCCCTGTTGTATTTCATGAATTGTGGAAAATTTCCCCATTGAACTTTTTTATGTAGGGACTTTATCCTCATTGAAATCCTCCCTTCAGTAAAGTCTGGAAGACAGTAGGTATTTTATTTTAGGTTAATATTTGTGGATATGTCACTTAATTGGTTAAGTTTTAAGTTCTGTAACCTGAAAAATTTCAATAATGAAAACACTTGATCATGGAATCAAAGACTATCTACCCTCCCCACCCCCAATGCATGGCCCTTAATCAAAGGAAATGAGACAGTAATATGTAGAATGAATAAAATGTGAGAAGAGATAGCATGTGGTAACCTCACACTCTAGCAGTACTAGCCTTTGCATTAGATGTTGCAGTTACTCTTTCTCTAACTTATGCTGAGTTTAATCAAGTCAAAATTTAGAGCTCTTTCTTTATCAGAATCAGCTGGTACTCATAGTTAAGAAAGGACACAATCAACAGAGTAAAAAGCCAACACATGAAGTTGGTGAAAATATTTGTAAATTATATATCTGATAAGAGGTTAATATCCAGAATATATAAGGATTTCTTACAACTCAACAACCACAAAACAAACAAATAAACAGAAAACTCAATAAAATAAGGGCAAAGGACAAGAATAGATATTTCTTCAAAGAAGATGTACACATGGTCAACAAACACATGAAAAGCTGTTTAACAATACTAATTGTTAGAGAAATGCAAATCAAAACCACAATGAGATGGAACCACCTCACACCCATCAGGATAGCTACTATGAAATAAAATAACAAGTGTTGGTGAAAATGCAGGGAAATTAGAACCCTTGTGTACTGTTGGTGGTGATGTAAAATGGTGCAGCCTCTATGAAAAACAGCTTGGCACTTCTTCAAATAAATCAAATAGAAATTATTATATGATCTAGAAATTCCATTTCTGGTTATATACCCCAAACGATAGAAAGTAAGGTCTCTGTATACCCAGGTTCATAGCAGCATTATTCACCATAGCTAAAATGTAGAAGCAAACCAAATGTCTATGTATGGATGGATGGATGGATAAATAAAATGTAGTATATACATACAGTGGCATATTATTCAGCCTTTTAAAAGAAGAAATTCCAACACGTGCAACATGGATGAACCTTGAGGACATTATACTAAGTGAAATATGTCAGTCACAAAATGGCAAATACCATATGATTCCACTTTTATGAGGTACCTAGAGTAGTCAGATTCACAGAGACAAAAGTAGAATGGTGGTTGACAGAGGAAGGGGGTATAGAGAGTTATTTAATGGGTACAGAATTTCAGTTTTATAATATGAAAAGAGCTAAAGTGATTGGTTGCATAATAAAGTGATGTATTTAACACTAATGAATTGTACACTTAAAATGGGTTACAATGGTAAATTTTTGTTATGTGAATTTTATCCTTTTTTTTAAAGAGCAGATAACCTCCAAACCCCCA
>NW_012144966.1:20687270-20690166 GCF_000956105.1 Propithecus coquereli
AATAAAATAAGTTTCAATGAAATAATCCTCCAGATTGACTGGCACAATTAGAACATAGTGAACCATAAAGGCTAAATTGATGGCTGCTATGCTCATAATTTAGTTCTAACTTCCCCCACCTGACTGGTGCCACCACTGCATGAGGCTGGTTGGCAAGAGTTTATGGTGGTTAAGTAGGCCAATCTGTTATCAGCTTTTGACAACAGTGTACTGTATTTCTGATTTATGAATAGTTGCACAGTTTCACAGTATTTTTAAATTCTATCTGCTTAACAGTCCATCGTGTCAAAGAAGACCAAGTGAATACTGAAGGAAGAAAACAGATTTTTTAAGGATTGGGAATTGCAATACTATCTTGTTTCTGCTAAAGATAAGATGATTTTCTTGCTTTGTGATACTGCAATATCAACATTAAAGAAATTTAATGCTCATCAACATTATAACACTCGTAAGGACCACAAATATTTTAAATTAGAGTCAGAGACACAAAAGGTTGTGCTGTAGAAATTAAAAGATGACACCCAAAAGCAAAGACAATTCTTTCGAGCAGCAATCAAACTTGGAAATAATGCCACTGAAGCAACTTATAAAGTAGCTTATATACTTTGGAAAAAAGGGAAGCCATTCAGTGATGCAGAAATTGTGAAAGAATGCATTGTTGAAGTTGTAGCTTGCTTAGACCTTGATAATATTCCAAAGTACAAACTCCCTCTTTCAAGGAGAACCATAATTGATTGGTAGCGTGAATTAGCCTTCAACTCAATAGAGCAACTTCACTCAATATTTCAAAAGGAAAATATATATTATTTAATTGATTTGGATGAATCAACTGATACTATTGACTCAGGGCAGGTTTTATACTTCAATCAGGTCATAACAGAAGATTTTCTTTGCTACAAATAGTTACCTGCTTTGGGCACTTTTGCTAACAGAACACAGGGACTAGATATCTTCAACAACTTTCTAGATAAATGTGGTGAAGTTGGAATGAATTTGGTAAATTTAGTGAGTGTATGTACAGTGTACCTTCCATGACAGGAAAACATGAAGGGTGTATTGCACAAATAAAAAAAGTGTTAACAGATCCATATGCTTTCATTTATTTTCATTGTATCTTGCATCAGCAAAATCTGTACTAAATCTGCTATTTCAAGCAACACTTTGCAACAAGTTATAAGTACTGTTAACTATACTCCTACAGATGCAACATGGCAATTGTCAGTTTCATAACATGCTAAAGTTGAATGATGAGGTATTCAGTGTGGATCTGAGGTATCATTCTAAAGTGTGTTGTTATCACAGGGACAGGCGTTAGCCAAAATTTTATCTATGTGAGAACAGATAGGAAAATTTTATAAAGAACAGAATCAGCAATGTGAATTATTGAAAGAAGATTTCTATAGGAATGCAACATTTCTTGTGATATCATGTCAAATCAAAATGACAATATTTCTTTGCAAGGTATAATAAAACTAAGTCTATATATGATATGTAGCAAAAAATCCAAGTATTAGGAAAAAAGCTATCTTTTTTCAAAACATTTCTTCTTCAAAAGGAAATTTGGGATTGACATTTTCCCCAGTTAGCAAAAGTCCTTGGTGAGCAGGATGTATATGTGAATCATTTAAAGAATATTCAGCTGTTACAGACCTATTAATTAGAGAAAACATGAAAGGTTCACTGACTTTGAGAATCATGACATCACACCCAAATTAGCATTTCAGCCTCACCTAGTTGATATTACCAAGGCACCTAAAGAACTACAGATGGAATTGATTGAGCTCTCAGTCATTGTTTGATGCTAAGAAAAATCCAGTTGAAATACGGAAACATGCAGAAAAATAGCCACGCCTTCGGCAACATGCTTGAAAAATGCTTTCTTGCTTTTCAGCCACTGACTGCTGCAAATCTACATTCTCCTACCTAACCCAAGTCAAGACAACTTTGAGGTAACAAATGACTGATACCCAAATGACTGATATCTAGAGGATCAACTGAAACTGCAGACCTCTGTGCCTCAACCAAATATTCACATGCTTTCCAACAGAATGCAGAAACAACAACGTCATCAAAGGGTTCATTAATTTTAAAATCAACAAGTAGTTTTCATTTTTGAAATTATGTACACAGTAGTTAGATTTTTTTATAAATGGTACATTTTAAATATATCTAATTGAAGTTTCTTAAATCTGGCCTTATTTGATTACAGCTAAATTAGTATGGTCTTCTAACATGACAAGTTTCCCCACCCCGAACTAGATTCTGACCCCTTTGCTTATGTTAGGTTGACACTTACTACTAAATGAAAATGATGCATGTGACTCCCAAACCCATGGCCTTCTCCTACCCATGGTATACTTAAATTATTTTCTCAGGATTTCTCTTTGGAGCGAAACAATTACTAACTCTATTCTAATTTTACATTTCAACCAAACAATATTTAGCACAGTTGATCCTCTACTTTACAAAACTTTTCTATTTTGAGTTCTCTATTTGGCTTGTTCTTTTATGCCTTTTACTTTTCTCATCACACTTATATTCCTATAATTATTTCTCAGACTCCACATATTTATAAAAGAAAATTCTCCCTGAAATTTCTGGCCTCAAGTCCCTTCTTTCACATTTTACACAACTTTTCCTGTGTAATTTAATATTCTTTTTGGCTGGGATCATTTCTCTTCCCTTTACTCCTACAACATTTCTATCTCTGACCTCTCTTATAAAGAGTCAATCTAAATTTGAAATTGCCTGGTATAATCTACATATGGATTATTTCTTTATGTTTTAATGCAATTTCCAAGACCTTTCCCATATCAAGACTGTAGTTTATGCTGTGTACTCTACCTAGAATGATTTTATCCTAGGTCTTCTTTTTTTTTTTTTTTTTTTTTTTTTT
>NW_012144966.1:20691221-20692942 GCF_000956105.1 Propithecus coquereli
AAGTGCCCGTCAATCCATGAGTGGATTATCAAAATTTGGTATATGTTCACAATGGAATATTACTCAATCATAAGAAATGACAGTGATCTAGTACCTATCCTAGGTCTTCTTAATGGATGCACATGCTTTCTCTTTTAGGTCTCCCTTTAAATAACGATCCTCATTGAAGCCTTTTGTAATCATTTTATGAAGCAGTTCTCTCTATCTCATTCTGTCATAATTATCTTTCTGCTTGTTTTAAGGCTTTTCATTTTATAATAACAGATTTATTTACTGGTTTTTTCCTCATTCCCCAATAGGAATGTGAGCTCTATGAAGGCAAGGGCTGAGTCTGTTTTGCATACCATTAGACACTACTGCCTAGCATAGTAGTTGACAAAATATAGTTGCTCAATAAATAATTCCTGGCACGATAAATAAATATGTGAAAGGAATATTGAACTCAGAACCAAGAGTCCTGCATTTACTCAGGGGCTTGATTCTCTTCTCAATTCACTGGGATCCTTACACTGTACCAATGATTATTAGTATTGTGAGTATTCTTTTTGTCCCAGCACACAGGAGGAACTCTACGTATTCCTATCATTAAAATTAATCTCCCTAGTAATGTTTTTCTATTGAAAAATGTGGAGTGGTAGAATGGCTGCATGGTTTCCATGCTTCTTCCAACCTTATTATCATATACTCACACTACTCAGTCACCTGAATTCTTCGCCTCACCTCCAATTCAGACTAGTTTAACCATCTTCCATCTGAAGAAGTTCAGGAAATTTCACTCCAAAATATGACTCTTTGGTAAAGAGTATTTTAAATTAAAGGCCCTCAGAGAGCAACAGGCCCTTGGAAGGGGCTTTCTATCTATCTACATAACCAGAGTGACCTATCAAAAGAATGATCAACTTCCCTTCCCTTTCCTGTTATCTCACTATATTGCAGGAAGGAAAATCAAGAATGCAACCAGACCTGGCCCAAACCATTTTAAATATTATATCTGTCTTTCAAGGTTAATTTAATTTGCAAAAAGAATCATTTATAAGTTAATCTGTTTCCCCCACCCATTTATCCTCCCTAGCAACCATTTATTGCCCCTAAACAGAATTACCTATACTCCTAATCTCCCTCTCCCCTCTAAAAGGAGTTATAAAAGTGTCTGGATCCCATTGGGCTATGGGATAATCACTCTGTGATTCTCCCTTTGCCCATTTTATGCTTTAACTAATGTTTTTAATTCAGCATGATTTTCCTCTCTTCTTAATGTCTTTTGAAGCACATTTGTACAGCACTTACTGCTTTACATTCTATGGAGATGATTGCATGGACTATTGTATTTTAAATTATATCTTCTGTTCACTTTACCAGAGATGCATTTGTGCACCTGTTATAATTTGGTGTGGGGAGAGGAGTGTTGGAATATTTTCCCACTTCCAAACCACTCAGGTATGTTTTATTTTTACTAACTTTCTTTTCTTGGTATGCACCAAGTAATTCACATATGATAAGCATAAAATAAGAGCTCATTCAATCATTTAATGAAAGAGATTATTATATCAAGTCCTTTTATTCAAAATAAGTAAACTAGCAGGGAGGTTTGGGGTATATCTGTGATTGGGGATATAAACAGTCACACAACAAATAGTTTTGTGTATCTATGATGAAGGAAGTCATAGGTGACCTAAATCCTCTCATGGTCAGCAAAGACTGAAGAAATCTTTCACATTTGC
>NW_012144966.1:20706422-20710380 GCF_000956105.1 Propithecus coquereli
TCTGTTTGTTATGTGAAGCTACTTCTTGCCAACAGCTAAAAGTGGTCCGTGAAAAGTAATTTGAATACCATCTTCAAGCTGAGTCCCCAGCGCTGGGCAAACAGCTGGTGGGTGAACCTGGTCCTTCTGGTCTGGTTGGGGGCCTCCGACAGCTACTCCTTGTTCTCACACTTGTGCTTGATGTGGTTCCACAGCTTCTCCTCATTGATGTGCTCGTAGACGGCATCCGCCCCTTGATTGAAGGCACGTTCTGAAAGCAGGCACCTACCGCGAAGGTGAGGGCGAAGGCGGACAACCCTGCAGTCAACGCCGGGCCTGCCTCCACACATTTTTCTCTGACATAGAGCCTGATTCTCCCAGCTCACAGAAAATCATTTCAGTTACTAATATTATGTGGAATTGTATTTTGACTTTAAAGTGTGTCATATTAGTGTATGATGTTTAATGTTTGCAGAAGGTATATTATTTTCTATGGCAAGGATGATTTAGAGTTATCTGTGGGCTTCTTAAGAGTAAGTAATGTCCCACTTCTGTGAAAGGTAAAGTCATACTTAGAAATTATCTTCTTTTTATCAATAGCATTAACTCTTTTAGTATAGCATGAAAGAGCTTTTATACAGTCCATTATAAACATCTCATATCCCACTCTAACAATTTGGCAAGTAGGACTTCACTTGGCTGCTGTTTGTTTTTCTCCCAAAGCAAATTTCCCATCTCATACATGAATAATAAACAAGAAAAACATAAATAATTCAAAGATATTCAAAAATTTTTAAATGGATCGTGATTGGTCTTAAGCTTATAGGGAAATTAGGATTTTAAAATGTGAATACTCAATTCAGGAAACAACCTTTTGGCTTTCAATCAGAACATACTATAGTAATTTCTAAGAAATAGGTCAACAACAATAAGAAGGAATATAATGCAACAATATAATCTGCTTTTTGAAACTATTCCCCTGTCTCTAACATAAAGGCCCAAATTAAAAAATCAACTCAGCTATACTTGGAAAAATCCACTCTCTGTCTCTTTTTCTTTTATGAAATGGTCACAAAAGCCTGATATGATTCAGAGATGTTAAGCAATATGTTTTTTCAAAATGGTGAAGATGTCCAGAGTTCTTCATTGCTGATCAGATTATGAAATGTAGATCCTGTTGACATTCAGGGAACATTAACATTTATAAAGTATTTTTACAATATCGTCATACTCTTGGCTTATGTGCCCGTAAACCCTGAGAGCTCAAACAGGATGTTCTCTGCAAGGAACAGAGACCTGATCCCAATTGGACTCAAGAATTTCCTTTGTGTCAGGGATTGAGAAATACATTTTAGCCTCAATATAACCCAAACAATATTTAACATTATTTAAACAATCTTTGATCTAATAAATTGGGCAATTTCTGAGTAAGATTACTTATCTCATAAAAAAATACTTTGTGATATGTGATTGGCAAATTCAAGGAATAAAATAAAATGTCTATGAGGCAGATTGTCTAAAGAGTGTGCAGGATGGGTAAAAAAGCTGAGGATTGGAGGCAGGAAGCAGGCTGGTATGGATATAGGTGGGACTTTCACAGCTTGGAATGAGTACTCAAAAGGGAAGACAGAATGGAAAGTATATATTAAAGATTTCACAGCCTTGGCAAAGGTAAGCACTCTACCTCAGAAATGAGAATAAGGGATAAAGATAAAAGTTCATTATATCATGTGAACATTTAAATTACTACCCAGTGTAAATAAAAATGTTAAAAGACAAACAAGGGGTAGAGGGTGCTAACAAGATAGTAATTGAAATAATGAAAACTGTAAGTTTCAGTCTTTGCACGGAGACCAACAGAAGGCAGGTTCACTACAGATGTTGACTGGGCTATTAGACTTTTTTTTTAATTCCATATATAAAGCAGAAAACATAGAAATAATGATGAGATAAAGATTAAAACTATTGGGGCAAGGAGTTGGGAATAGAGTTGTATGATTTTTTAAGTATATTTTTAAAAATACATAATGAAATAGAATGAATAGCAGTTCTGGTTCAAGATGGCTGACTAGATGCAAGTAGTGTGCATCTCTCCCATGGATAGAAATCAAAATTAGTGAGACGATATTCACATTTTGAACAGATAGTCTAAAAGAGAATACTGAAATCCAAAAGAGAAGTGACAGGAGTCAGGAAAACAGAGAAGAGCAAAGCTGGGCACCCTGCTCATCTGAGATTGGCAGAAAGACTGGGGAAGCTCCCTGATGCAGGGAAGGTGTAAGTGAGGTTCCTGGGTTTCCACACTCTGCCAGGGACTTTCAAAATCCTAGCTATAGGAGAACACCTTAGGTTCTCATGGGCCCACAGGCTAAGGCAAGGAGCTACCTAGAGAGTACACAGAAGCATTGCTTGAACTCAGGTGAAGTCCCACAGGTTTTTGAGCCCCGAGCCATTCAGAAAGCCCAGTCCCAGGCCACCAGCTACACCACTGCTGCCACAGACCACAGACTCAGGGCCACCAAGGGAGCAGGGAGAAGGGGTGGGCACTTCTGTGTGTCCCAAGGCCAGAAACTGCTGCCACCAGAGAGAGAGGGTGGAGTGAGCAATCTGTATCCCCAGCTGCCTGTCTCTGCTGAGAGGAAACTGCCCTCTCTGGAGGCAAGTTTGTGGCACAACTGCCCCTCCCCTGCAGCCTGTTCTGGAAGCCCATCCCCCAGCAGTTTGCCTCACCACTGCCTCCACTGCCTCATCACTGCCTCCACCACCACTGCTGCTGCAGGGCCAGGGAGGGAGCTGGGGATCTGGGTGCTTTTGTGTCCCTGAAGGAGAAAGCCTGCTTGCCGCTGCTGAGAAAGAGAGGTGCTGTCGGCCTGGGTACCCCACAGCTGCCTGCCTCTGCTAATTCTACTAAGAGGGGCTCACCTTGCCTGGTGGCATACTCACAGTGCACCTGCCCTTCCCCTGATTAAGGATTCTGCCAGACAGGGAGATCACCCCACCCCTCCCTGTCATAGCCACTGCCTGAATCCAGGGAGGACTGAAGACGAGTTCTCCAGTCCAGTATCAGTCTAGTCCCCCAGAACTCAAGCATGCTATCCAGGGGACCAGGGACTGGGGATTGCCTAACCTAGTCTACCACCACGGGCACCCGAACACTCCCCAGGGGTCTTAGATTTGGACAATCTAAATTGCCAACAACACTACAACAGGTAGTCACCTGTATGTGCAGAAAGTCAGTGCACCTCTCCCTTTCTACATGAAGCAGCAGTGTTCCCCATGGAGCAGAACAGGTGAACTGTAAAGGTATCTATTTGGGGCTACGGGAAGAGGTTCTGCTCTAAAACCATTTAGGCAGAGAGCTGTGAGAAGGGTGTTTTCTGCAGGTCTCAGAAACGTTGTAACCTGGAGATAGATGATAGGGTTTCACTGAACTGAAAGTCACAGGCCTCAGGACAAGAGTGCAATAGGGAAATGGATTGCTTTCCTACCACAGACCAGTCCATCACCTGAGAAAACGGAGAACTTCTTACAGTAAAGAAGTTTTAACACCTACCCACCAGCTTATGCCACAGCTGGCTCTTACTCATAAGTGCCACCTTCTGGCCCTGGAGGGAAAAAAAATAAAATAAGATACAAGAAAATAAAAAAGTTCCATCCAAATGAAAATAAATTCAAAATAAAGAAGTAACAGCTTCTCCAGATCATAAGAAACCAACATAAGAACTGTAGTAGCATGAAAATACACATTACTTCAACACCCCGCAAAAATTACAATAGCTGTCCAGCAATAGATCCCAACCAAAAGGAAAAATTAGAAATGACAGATAAAGAATTCAAAATATGGATAGTAAGTTCAATGAAATCCAAGAGAAAGTTGAAAATCAATAAAAAGAAGCCAAAAAATATTAATAATTCAGGACATAAATGAAAAATTCACTAAAGGGATAGATATTTAAATTAAAAAAAATGTAACAGAACT
>NW_012144966.1:20711050-20728251 GCF_000956105.1 Propithecus coquereli
AAAACCACCCAAAAGTATAAAACTCACAGGACTTATAAAACAGTAACGCAATTGATTATATAAAACAATTAGGTAAAAATCAAGACGATGACTGGAACAATATCTCGCATATCAATATTTACTTTGAATGCAAAATGGTCTAAATGCCCCACTGAAAGGATATAGATCGGAGGAATAAATTTAAAAAAACCCCACACAATCCAAATATCTGCTTCCTTCAGGAGACCCACTTAACTGGTAGAGATTTTTATAGACTCAGGGCGAAGAGGTAGAAAAAAATATTCCAAGCAAATGGAAACCAAAAGCAAGCAGGAGTAGCTATTCTTACATCAGATAAAGCAGACTTCAAATCAACCACAGTACAAAATGACAAAGAAGGTCATCATATTATGATAAAGGGATCAATTCATAAAAAAGATATAATAATCTTAAATACATATATACCTAACATCAGAGCTCCTAGAATCATAAAACAAATACTAATGGACCTAAGGAAAAAGATAGATGACAATACAGTAATAGTGGAAGACTTCAACACTCCACTGACAGCACTAGATGGATGATTAAGACAGTAGACTGGTTAGACTGGACTCTAGAAAAAATGGACCTAACAGACATTTACAGAACATTCTACCCAAAAACTACAGAATATACATTCTTCTCATTAACACATAAAACATTTTCCAAGGTAGACCATATGATCTAAAATGAATTGATCAAAAATTAGCACTTTTTTTTTTTTTTTGGTGGGAGAGACAGGACTGAGGCAACCCTCCAGGCACACTCTATATTTTGTAGAGACAAAGTCTCACTGTGTTGCCCAGGCTGGTCTTGAACTCTTGGTCTCAAGGAATCCTCCCTCCTCAGCCTCCCGAACTGTTTGAATTACAGGTATGAGCCACCATGCCTTATCACAAAATGGGTATCTTTAAAGTATAGCATCTTCCAATTAATGAGCATGGTATATTTCTCAACTTATTTATATTTTAATGTCTTTCAATAAACATTTATCAATTGCTATCTTTAGAAAAAACTAAAGGCTTTTCACATTTTAGTTTGATTTAGTCTTAAGTGGCTTACTTTTGGTTGATATTTTAAATTTAAATTTTATATTAAGTTTGTAACTCTGTTGCTATTGTATAAAAACAAGATTGATTTTGTTTTGTGTGCCAGTGACCTCATTGCCTCTCAAATTTTGTTGTTAACTCTTTACCTATAGCTAAACCCTAAGCCAGGTGTCTTGAAAAAAATGATATTTCTGAGTTTTCTCTGCAGGCAGGCATAGCCTTGAGGCTACGATTCTCCATAGTCAGTTATGAGTAGTTAGCAGAAATGTGGTGTAGAATTCCCAAACAGTCTCCCCATTAGTAAGGCATTATCCCTTCTTCTCCTACTTTCTCTTATTTCTTCTTCTTGAATTTTGGACTCAGTGGCTGGACCTTCAGCATCCATTGAACCACAAAGTGGCTTTAGGCTGGAAGATTCCCACTGAGGACAGTGGACGAAAAAAATAAGTAGATGAAGCATGGGCCCCTGAGAGGTTGGTGATGCCAAACCTGCCTGCCCAGGCAACTTTCTTCCATCCTTCTTTTGTTCATGAGAATAAATCTTTGACAATTTTCAAGCCTCTGTTTTTCTCCAAACAAAATTCTCAACTCTTACATCAAGAGATTTTAATTGCCATAGTATTTACACTTATTAGAAAAAAGTCAAGTATGACTAAAGTCAGGACAAAAAAATGGAAAAATAATTTTTATGCTAAATTAAGAAAAAGTCATTACCAAATAAGAAAAATTGACAGACATCTGTTTTCTGAAATAGCTATTTATTTATGAAATTGTCTTAATTCATTAAAAACTACCATTACATGGAAACATGATTAGGACATGATGAATTGTTTTCTGTTGAATTTCAACAAATAGTGGAAGATTTCCTTTATGTTTTTATTATTGTTTGTACTAACCTTAAAATACAAAACATCAAGTTGAAGCTTCACGTATTTTACTTCTTTTAAGGAAAACATTTGTTATCAGCTGGTAGCAATGGAACATTTTCTTTGTCAAGAGACACTTGCCATTTTAAAGCTGTACAATATGAAGCAGCATTATAAGATGAAGCATTCAAATTTTGATGATCTGTTTCCTCTCTATTGACAACTAAAAAAGGCTAAACTTGTGCAGCTGGTACATTCCCATGATGCATGTACTTTTACCTTTATAGAAACCAAGCAAACTATTCCTTTTAGTATGCATAAGCTCAAAAGACAGGCACAAAATAAGGTTCCTGAAACATTCTTTGAATTTTTCTTACAGAATCACCTCTCCCTGATGCTCAGTGGTTTGGGAAAGAAAAATAAATAGATGATTCATGAGGGTTAAACATTGCCAGCTGATACTTTTTACTAGCTGCAGATGGAGCAGTTTCTTTTTAAAAGCAAAGTTCAGGTCTTCACGCAAACAACAATTAGAAAAGTTAATGAGTCTCATTTTATTTAAACAATTTTAGTTCAGCTGTGAGGAAGCTCAACCATTGAGTATGTTATGAGACAACTGTATTTAATTAAACGTTGGTGTCACAAGTGGGCAGCTGCATCTACTCCATTTTATAGCATTAAATTTGGTTACGCAGATCTTTCATCACACTTTTCACCTTCTAGCTTTCCTGCTGTATTTTCCATATTTATTACTTTCCTGGATCATCTCTCAGTTTTATTTAGTAATTAAAGTATGCATTGCATGCCTACTATGTGCTAAGAATGCAATAAAGCTCATAAACACAAATTTACCATAGCATAGAGTGCTCAGTGATTCAAATTTTAAAATCAGCACACCATTTGAGAATTGATTCTTTTAGAACTGCACAAAAGTAATCGAAATAAGTCAACATTTTCATATTGTCCAGAATATGTTTCATAGGTCAGTATAAGCATGCTTTTAGAAATTTTATGATGCTACTGAAAATTTAATGAGAAATAAGTCAGCCATTGAATCATTAAAAACAATGTTTCCAAGCAGAAATTTGTGGGACGGTGTAGAGAAATAAAACCAATTTGATCTTACAATGATTTGCACAAAGTTCTCCCATGTCGAATTTTGCTTTCATTAAATTATACCTTTTATATTATCTGATAAAATATGTTTAGAAACCTGTATAAGTTTTGACTACTTGGAAGTTGTTTTATGTATTTTAAAAGGTCTAAAAAAGGTGAGGTATGAAGTTTGATTTTATGTGAAAAACATTAAGTGTAAATATCAATGTAACAATTCTTAAGCTTCATTAAGAAGCACATGTAAGTTAGATATTATAAATACCAAGTTACACATAACAGAACTCAGCTGTTTAAAGGATATTTTATAATAAAATCAGGTTTCCCAGAGAAAAAACAATAAATAATAAATGAATGAAGAAAATAGATGCTCTCAATGGCAGAGGGCTTTGTAATAACTACTAGAACGCTGATGATTCAAGGATTATTTACTATTTTATGGAAAAGTCACCCAGGAATTCCACTGATTGTTGAATCAAAACCATTGATTGATAGGTCAAAACTTGGAAGAAAGTTAATGTATTAATTCATCAACATGTTGGTCTTGAAGATAATATTTCATAAGTCGTAGATCACAGAAACTAAAAAATATGAATTAAATTTTCCTTAATTGAAATATCTTTCTAATTTTCATATAATTTGAGCTACATGAGCGTTTATACATTTATAATTCTGTTTCTTCTCCAATTGCTTTTCCCAGTTAAATGTACTCATTTACCTACTTTGACAGAAGTCCACATAAATTATGCCTTTGAGATTATCTCCTGCTATAGTAAGTGTGTGTATATAAGTTTATATACATAAGGTTACTGATTATAAAGGCACACCTGTTTCTCTTGCCTTGAGTTTGTGATCTTTAGTACTGGCCTGTGTTTCAACTGTCACATTTATGTTGCTGCCCCTAACTCCCAATTCATTGGAGCTTGATTTGTTTACCTAATAATATGACATCCTGGACTCTTTCTGGGGCTTCCCCATTGAACTGTCACAGCCCAACCCACTGCCCTGCTGTCTCCTCTAGTCCTGAGTATTGTGCTGTCTTTATACTTATCAGTTTGTCAGATTTTAATATAATTCCTGAATATAACCTCTAATACATGTATCTATCGCAATTCTCAATGACTTTTGCTGTCACATATTCTTGATTTCATCTTAAATGGCAAGCTTATTTCTTGGCTCTATTCCCGGTTTTACTCATTTAGTTATGAGTTGTCTTGGTTCAAGACATGCTACCTCAAAATATGGCATTTTTAAAATTAAGAAAAGTACAGAAGCAAGAAGGTCATTCTGTGGCCTTCTTCTATCTTTCTGTCCTAAAGCATGGCCATAAAAGAATTCCCTGACCCACCTCTCCTGAAATCAGGTCATAAGACCTACTCACATATCCTGTCTATACCCAGAGGAAAGGAACAAAGGCGTAGATATGCCAAGAAGAATTTGAATAAATAGAACTTTCTAAGTACACCCCATCGCCTGCTTGTTACCGTTAGATCATAACCCCTTTTGTCCAATCATACTTTCACACAACTGCCCACTCTTCACCAAACTTAAGCACAAAAATGCAGTTTTCCTTGTCCCTTTGGATCTTCATTCACGAGGCCCCTGTGTCATGTAAAACTTTGGTTAAATATATGTATTATTCTTTTCTTGTTAATCTGTTTTTTGTTAAAGGGAGGTCAGCCATGTACCTTGCCATGGATAAGGGAAAGAGACTACTTTTTCTCCCCCCTAGAGTCTTTCTGTGCCTTTTGATCTTTGTCTTGGTGATCCTAGCTCAACTCTTTATCTCCAGAATTGTTTCTTTGCTCAGATGTTGAAAAGGGGAATCACTTCTGCCCTTTTCTCTTTGGTATCTGTCAGCAGCCCACATAAGGTCGAAAAACACATTTATGGATTAGCAAACACATACGGAGGACAGGTGTCTTTGAGTTATAGAGACCAGAAGCACTTATTCATTTAATGTAAATCAATATATACTGAAAGTTAATTATACTCAAGACACTTTTCTGGGCACCTATTATACTAGATAATAGATCTCTACTCATTGGATTTATTGCAATCCATTTTCCCTTTGGGAGATAATGAGTTTCAAGATAATTTTCAAGATTTATAACATGTAGAGATGCTAATCTACCTAGGAAGTATCTATCTACCAAAGAGAGCATTATATCTAAAACTTTCATACTTTAAAAACTATAATAGGTCAAATAAAATACATACTGGCAAAAGGTTTTAAATGAATTCCTAATGTTGAATATTTACAATGGCTTTATTCTATATTCCCAGAAAAGCTAATGATATAAATAATATAAAATATAAGTAAATTTTAAGTGTTTCATAGCAATAATAAAACATTTGGGATTGATGGGGTTAAGGAAGTAAAGGAAAAATTTTGATTTTCACCTAGAATTTGCATTGCTTAAATATTTTATACTATTATGGTTTAATGTATTATTTAACAAATGACATATTATAACCAAATAAAAGCAATAGTGAGTTTTTGATGATTATTTTTGAATGAATAAAGAATTAATAATGTCCATGTAGGAATTTGAAAAAGAAAAATTAGAAAAAAATATTAAAGTAAATCATTATTCTATCAACCATCTTTCTTTTTCTTTTTCCTCTTTTTTTAGCTTATATATCATCGCAAAACTTTCTGTGACTTTTATTTCATATTATCATTGTCTTTTTCAGTCTTTACTATCTATGCTAACTCTATATTTTCTATTCATCCTTTGTATAAGTCATATAAAGTGATTAGGGTGATTTTATATTTTATAACTTTGAGAGTCAAATAACAATTCCAATAAATTATCTATATAACCTTAAACTTTACGATTCTTCTTATGTTCAGGACCACAAGGCTAATTTATTGCTTAAGGCCTTGAGTCCTCTGCTTTTATGTCATTTCCTTTGTAACATAATTCCTTGTCTTGGATATTATTGTCTGTTTTAAGCAACTTCGTTTTTTATTTTCCATACCTTCCAAGTCAAATCTGAATCTAAACCTTAAGACTGAGATGTCATGGGGCCTCAGATTGTCCTTCTCTTTTGACCTAAGCTTTTATTCAACTTCATCTGAAAGCTATGTCTACCTGAGTTCTGTCTTCCATTGCAAATTATAAGAGTGCTATTGGAAATCGCCTCCTTTTACTTATTTATTATTTCTTTTTGAGACCGAGTTTCACTTTGTTGCCCTGGATAGAGTGTCGAGGCATCAGCCTAGCTCACAGCAACCTCGAATTTCCCGGCTCAAGTGATTCTTCTGCCTCGGCCTCCCAAGTAGCTGGGACCACGGGCACGTACCACCAGGCCCAGTTAATTTCTTTTATTTTTAGTAGAGATGGCGTCTCACTCTTGCTCAGGCTGGTCTTGAACTCCTAAGCTCAAGTGATCCTCTCACCTCAGCCTCCCAGAGTGCTAGGATTACAGGTGAGAGCCACCGTGCCCAGCCTGCCTCATTTTATTTAACACCAGTATATCCTGTATATTCACCGCTTAGTACAATTCCTGTGTTTGTAAATTTTAATGTACTTAAATTTGATTACTGATTTTTAATTGCTAATATAGTCAGCCAACAAATATTGAAATGTCTACCATAGGTGAGACTATGTGTTGGATACTGACTGTACTCTGGTGAATAAAGCAGACGGGGCTTGTTCCCACCGAGATACAGTCAAGGGAGAAGGTAGACTCTAATTAAATCAATTCACAAAATGCCACAGATTGTGATAAGTGGTATTACCAAAAATAAAAGAGTGGGTTTGTGAATAAATGAGGTGGAGAGGGGGAGCAAGTTTACTTCGAGTGGTCAGGGAAGGGCATTCTGAGAATCAGATGCTAATGATGAGGCATGGAAAGGGAAGTTAATCAGACAAATGTGTAGAAAGGTTGAGGAGTGCAAGGGAAAAAAAAAAAATCCAGGGAGGGAATATGGCATTTGAAGTTCTTGAGAGAGAATAAATAGCTTGGAGGCTTAGAAGCTCTGAGATAAAAGCAGTGTGACAGGCATAAAATTAAAATAAGTAGTGAAGTGGAGAGAGGGGAGTTTGGAGGGGCAGCAAAGGCTAGACCCTGAAATGCCTTGAAGACTCTGGTAAGAAGATGGCATTTCATTAACTGCAATGGGAAATACTTGATGGATTGTAAAGACAGATCTTTCTCTCTCTCTCTCTCTCTCTCTCTCTCTCTCTCTCTCCCTTCTTCCTGTCTTCATTTATTCCTTCCTTTTCTTTATTTACTCTGACATATTGAGTGTGAACGTCGTGCTAGGCTCTCTGTTAGGTAGTATGAAACACAGTCAATCAGCCAAAATTTTCTGTCATTTGAACACTATTAGGTTGGTTTGCCAGGTCTTTTAGAAGAGTGTTGTTATGGATATCCTACCATTATATCATTAGTATTCCACTCAAGTTGATCACAAATTCTTTAAAGACAAGAAATTTTAGATCAAAATCACTCTTGTAACACCAAGCCATCCATTTTCTGTGGACAATTAATTTTGTTGGTCTGTGGAGAGGAGTTGTCTAAATACGCTAAGCCTTAAACATGACTGAGTTTTCCCTGTTTTTTAAAGTCTTGAGTCACATGAAAATAAAATATTCTTAAAAGGGGGAAAATTGAGTACTGAGAGCAGGCCAATCATATACTGCTCAGAGCATTTCCTTTGTCTATTGCAGCACCTGAAAGATGGCTTAGACCCATATTAGCTAAGGTAAATTGTGTCCCATTATAATGCTCTGCAAAGTCATTTCAAGCTTAGTAAGACAGTGAATTATTAACTGAGATAAAGCACTAGCTTTAGGCAAGAAGAGGTAAAAATTAATTTTCAACCCATCCTTTAGGAAATCAGGACAGGTAATTAAGACAAAATAATGAGTGTAAAATTTTGTAAATATACATTGAAATCACACACACACAAAAACCCTCATAAATAAATTCAGTAAAAATAGATTTGCAAAAATGATGTTCAAAATTTCCTGTTTCAAGCAATGAAACAATTTCTGTTAACCAAAAACTTACATCAGTACCCAAGACACAATCTGAGAATGAGTAGAATCCCTGAAGAGTAAAGAACAACAACTAGAGCAACTGATTTTATTTAAGTTTCAATTAAGGCCACATTCATTAAAAGTATGAATCAAATTGTCTCTCCGAGTCTTGGAGAAAGAATGTAACTGATTATCACTAGGTTTCTGAATTTTGGATTTGGCCTAATTGAAAGGAAAAGCACTCAAAAGGAAATCTTCCTGGAGAATTGAGCGTGCTCACTAAAATCAGAGGGGATGTGCATATAGAGCCATGGGATACTAAATGTTCTTTTCTAATTGTAACATTCTACATTTCCTCTGGAAGGGAAAAATCATATATTTTAATGACATGAAAAGGATGTTAGTTTTATTAAACAAAAATTAATAACAAGAAACTTTTCTCTGTGCTAATGCAGTCAAGCTCTCAGAGGAAATACACTTTTTAATTTATCTCAATCCCATCTTCTTTTTTTGTCCTACTTCAGTTTAATTTTATTTCAAAAGATATATAACCATATTTCTTCTGTGTTTATTTTACTAAGGTATACCATCTATAACAGATTTAAAAGCAGGCTAGCAATTAGGGCTACGATAAAGTGAAACATTTTCTCAAAGATATAGCAAGAAAGAAAATGCACTATGAAAAAAACAAGAAATACTCAATAAAATATAAATAGAAATCAGTGATTAGTGAATATGAGGCAGGTAAAAACACTTCTTGTATTTCCATCTACCTAAATTACAAGGCTCCCAATGTGACCTCCCTTTCTATCCCCCAGTTAACTCATTTTGGATTCCAGATCACTTTCCTTGTTTGTTCATTCAAGTTTCATGGTCTTCATTACATAGTCATATTAAAGCCTCTATATGCAAATATTAATAGTTTTTGCACTACATTGGATCTTTCTAGGACGACCTCTTCACTGCTTTACATCTGCTAGTTAAAACAAGTTTCCACTAACTCACCAAAAGTCTTTAGTTATTTTTTTACAGCACCTGACAGGCTTTTTTATTTTAGTAAGACAGGCCATATTTTCTTTTAATAGCTTTATTGAGGTACAATTGCTATGCAAAGAACTGACATATTTAATATGTACAATTTGATAAGTTTGGATATATGAAAACTCCTGTGATAATATCACAACAGTGAAGGTAATAAATATGTCTAATACCTCCTAGAATTTTTTTCTTATCCTCCTTTGTTTTGTTTTGTTTTTTGTTGTAAGAGCACTTATGAAGTCCGTCCCCTTAAATTTGGAAGTGCACAATACTGTATTGTTAACTATAGACACTTTGTTTTACAGCAAACCTCTAGAACTTATTCATCTTGCTTTACTAAAACCTTATACCAGTGGAAAAACAACATCCCATTTTCCACACTCCCTAGCCCATGACAACCACCATTCTACTCTGCTTTTATGAGTTTGACTATTTTAGATACTTCCTGTAAGTGGAATCTTGCAGTGTTTGTCCTTCTGTGACTGGCTTGTTTCACTTAACATGATGTTCCCCAGTTTCATCCATGTTGTCACAAAGGACAGAACTTCTTTCTTTTTTAAAACTGAAAAATATTCCATTTTATGTATATGCCATATTTTCCTTATCTATTCATCTGTCAATAGATATGGGTTGTTTTCATCCTGGCAGTTATGAATAGTGCTGCAACGAACATGGGAGTGTAGACATCTCTTGAAGATCCTGATTTCAATTCTTTGGGATATATGTCCAAAAGGGGGATTGCTGGTTCATATAAGAACTACATCAAATTAAAAAGCTTATATTTAGCAAAGAAAACAATAAACAAAATGAAAAGTCAACCTACAGAATAAGAGAATATGTTTGAAAATTATATATCTGATAAGGGGTCAATTCCCAAAATATATAAGGAACTCCTACAACTCAATAGCAAACAACAGCAATAAAATAACCTGATTAAAAAAATAGGCCAAGGACTTGAGCAGGCATTTCTCAAAAGAAGACATACAAATGGCAACAGTATTATGAAAAGATGATCCACATCATAATATATCAGGGAAATGCAAATCAAAACTACAATTAGGTGATATGTAATTAGTAGATATATATATATATATAATATATATACTATATTTGTAAAAACAGAACATAAGTTTCAGCAAGATTGTGGAGAAATCGAAATGCTTATATACTCTTGATGGGAATGTAAAATGGTGCAGCAACGTGGGAAAACAGTATGGAGATTCGTCAAAAACTTAATAATAGACGAGCTGTATTTCAAAATGTTTTAGAAGGCCGGGAGCGGTGGCTCACGCCTGTAATCCTAGCACTCTGGGAGGCCAAGGCGGACGGATTGTTTGAGCTCAGGAGTTCGAGACCAGCCTCAGCAAGAGCGAGACCCCGTCTCTAACAAAAATAGAAAGAAATTAATTGGACAGCTAAAAATATATAGAAAAAATTAGCCGGGCATGGTGGTGCATGCCTGTAGTCCCAGCTACTCGGGAGGCTGAGGCAGTAGGATTGCTTGAGCCCAGGAGTTTGAGGTTGTTGTGAGCTAGGCTGACGCCACAGCACCCTGGCCCCAGCAACAGAGCAAGACCCTGTCTCAAAAAAAAAAAAAATGTTTTAGGAAACTCAGTCTTTTAAAAATAGCATCCACTACTCTAAATTAGTTTTTTTGTTTGTTTGTTTCTCAATTTCTTCTTCATTGCTATTCACGTAAGTCATCCCAATTAGCCAAAAAAAAAAAAAAAATCAGTTTCCACAAGCTTCTTACAAATATGTTTTCTCTTGTTCAATAATTTTTTTGTTATTTAATTTTTAATTTAGTGTGATGTAAATTGTACAAACTAGCTAATATCAATGGGGCTTTGTGAGAAAATAGAAAATATCTTTTATATTTCTAATTGTCACTTCAAAATAATTTTCAATGGTAAATGTAAATATAGTGCCATTGAATTTTCCTAAAAGGCAAAACTCTTGTTAAAAATTTCCTAAATTGCCATAAATAGACTCTTTTGAGTCTAGTTTTCCTGTTTACATTAGACTATAAATTGTAAGGAAACTCAATCTTTTACATTACTTTAATTGAATTTTTATCTATTTAAATTTAATTTAGTCAACTTGTAGTTATTGCATATTTACTACATTCTAAGCACTGGTCTTGATGCTGGGAAATATAATAATTAATAACCAGAAACCTGGCCATTATGCTGTTCCTAATCTATAATGAAATATTTGCAATTTATTTTGAAAAGGTTTATAATACTCATAAAGATATATGGAAAAAGAGAGGAAAAAGGTTTTAAAATAATAAGCAGTATCTGAACTGTCTTCAAATGTGAGTGAAAGTTTGTCATGGTTATAGGGTAATTTGGGTGGCAAGTAGGTTGTGGTTAGACTATAATGTGAGGTAAAGTGGAAGGTTAAAATAGTAGGGTCAGATTGTAATGAAGATTATATTAAGTGAAGTGTTTTAGGCTGCAAGAAACAAACACCATTTATTCTCTCAACAAATAAAATGTCTGTAGCACTGTGTTCCAGGTTCGGTTCAGTGTCTCAACAATGTAACCAGGCCCCAGAACCTTGCCATCTGTCCACTCTGCCATCTTGAGTGTGTCGATGATGTCTCTGCTCATGGTTTAGAGCATCAGCTCTAAACACATAATAGTTATGAGTCAGAAAGGAAGAGGTAGGGACAGAAAGAACTTTTTCTACATTTCTCACTTTTTTTCCAAAGGCTACATTGTGTGGTGATTGAGAAGATTGACTTTTGAGCTGAAGTCTTGGGTTCTGGTTTCCAACTTAAGTAGCTGTGTCACCCAGGGAAAGTTATACAAATTTCTAATAAGAACATTAATTTAAAAAAAAGTTATAGGCAAGAAATGTCCAAGTATAAACATGCCAGATTTCTAATATTTTATTACATTAATTGCTGCCAAAAACAATTTCTAGAAGTGGAAGAAAAATGTCCTCTTCATTGAGTTTAGAGCTTCTCATATACTGTCCCTAGACTGTGCTACATATAAATAAAATGATAACCTAAATGTGAACGTGAAAAAAAACTTTCCAATCAATTAAATGGAGATAATAATAACTCTTAATTGATAGAGTTGTGAGAAATGGATATGTCAATATAGTTTAAATGATTGGAACATTGACTGGCATACAATAAATGTATTTATTGTCTCTACTTTCTTCAGCAGTTTTCTTCTCAAATTCCACAACCAGAATTGAATTGCATTTTCATCCCTAGATCATTTCCTTACAAAAAGAAATGTTGTCTGTGATTGGCTTAGAACCATGATTACCATGCATTTATTTCATGATTACCACTCATTTCCTAGAGTTAGACGTAACTCAAACAAACTTAGAGTTGAATAAGTGACTAATAGAGTGTAAACGAGTTTGGATTTTGCAGACTTACAATGTAAAACTAACAGAGTTTATAATTAGATAAGTGATGAGCGAAATTAATAAAAATTACAGGACAGACTGAGTAGAGAAAGTGAAATCATTTATACACAAAAGTAGGCTTAACAGTCCAAAAGAGTGGTAATGATACCTAGTGGGGAAATGAAAAGATAGGACAATTAAATTATGCTATAAATACCATGTATTTAAATAAGGACATATTTTGACTATAATTTTCTTTTGGATTCCTAATTTAAATTTTTATCTATATATTTATTTTTTAATTTCAGAGTATTACACACTTTGGTTACACAAATTGCCTTTGCACCACCCGACAAGCATGTCCATGCCCCAGACAGTGCGCCCTGCACCCATTAGGTGTGAATTTACGCATCCCCTCCTTCCTTTTCCCACCTGCCCAGCACCCTAAGAATAGTGCTTCCCATATGTGGACGTTAGTGTTGATCAATTAATACCAATTTTATGGTGAGTACGTGTGGTGTTTGTTTTTCCATTCTTGTGAAACTTCACTTAGAAGAATGGGCTCCAGCTCCATCCACGATAATAAAATAGGCAGTTCATCTTTTTTATGGCTCAATAGTACTCCATGGTGTATATATACCGCATTTTATTAATCCACTCATGTATTGTTGGGCACTTGTGTTGTTTTCCACAGTTTTGCAGTTGTGAATTGTGCTCATACAAACGTTTGAATGCAGATGTCTTTTTTATAGAATGTCTTTTTTTCCCTTTGGGTAGAAACCCAGTAGTGGAATTGCTGGATCAAATGGTAGTTCTATTTTTAGTTCTTTGAGACAACTTTGTACTACTTTCACAATGGTTGTACTACTTTGCAGTCCTACCACCAGAGTATGAGTGTTCCCATCTCTCTGCATCCATGCCAACATTGTTGTTCTAGGGCTTTTTGATAACAGCCATTCTCACTGGAGTTGAGCAATATCTCATTGTGGTTTTGATTTGACTATAGTTTTCTATTTATTTTTATAACTTCTTTCAAATATCACATATGATATACTTTGCCACTTAGTGTTATTTAAAAGTATATTAGCCATATCTTCCTAATTTTAATGTCTTAAATAATGACATGATGGACAAGAATTCTGATTAACTTAATAATAAATGATTAATTACAGTATACATCATATGCTACTTGCTGTTTCACCATAATATGTATTACACTTCAACTAAAAATCTTTGTGGCTAATTAGGAAGTACACTAGACTAGGATAGTAAAACTATACAAAATGAGACATGACATGCCCACGGAGAAAAATATGTCAGCTTAAAATACATAAACTAAAATTTGAACATCTTAAAAATATAAACAAAAATTCCAACCATGTGATATACTCTTGTACGAGAAAATGGGTCAACAAAAAAGGGAATCTAACATCACCCATCACAAAGCTGAAAATTTAAAATTTCTCCTAATAGTTGATTAATTAGCTATGTTAAAGGGAAAAGAATACTAGAAACTTTTACCCTGAAATTGACTGGCTTTGGTCAATAAATCCAATGACTGTATTTAAAAACTTCATATTTGATTTGTTTCCTGATTCACACCTAGAGGAGATATTGAAACTATTTACAGACATGTAAGTCATGTATGACAAAAAGCAAAGGAAAATTTCTGTTTGATAGCAAACATTTTTGCTTTCCTTTTAATTACCTTTTTTAAATTTTGTGTTGGGTTTTTGTTCCATTGTTTAATTTTGCTCTCACAGAAAATTTGGTGCTCATGTTGAGCATTTTTAAGGCTTTTATGGGAGTGCTATATAAATTTTGTAAAGATAAGCACCTTGAAGCTTCTCATCAAAAACCAAAATGTTATTATGTCTAATGCCTATTCTTCCTACTCAATAAATCAAAGAAACAGCAGATGTAAAAAATGATATGTAAGGTAAATAGTTTTAAAATTGAATTAAGATTGAAAAAGAAATATAGTAATTTGAAAAGATTAAGTTCTAATGTCTTTTAATCTCCAAGTATTTAGAAATATACTCTTCCTTTGGTATCCGTGGGGGATTGTTTCCAGCACCCCTGAGGATACCAAAATCTGCAGATTCTCAAGTCTTTGATATAAAATGATGTAATATTTGCACAAACTATGCATATCCTCCAATATGCTTTAAATTATATCAAGATTACTTATAATACCTAAGACGATGTAAATGCTATGTAAATAGTCATTATACTATACTGTTTTTTATTTGTATTACTTTTATTGCATTGTTATTTATTTATTTATTTTAATATTTTTGATCTGTGGTTGATTGAACCCTCGGATGTGAACCCCGTGAACACAGAGGACCTCTATAATACCTTCTCTAAGGAGGCTGAGCCATAATAATTCAGAAGAGATGAATTCAGAACAGGTGAGAAGGGTGAAAAATAATGAATTTCAGGTGGACTGAATATTAAAATTTAACTTGTATACTTTTGAATTAATCATAATTCTCTCAGATCCAAGTGATGGCATTTAAAGAATTAAATTCCAAAAATCTTCTCTCATTTTCTTTTATTTTTTTCAAAGAAATGGGGCATCTAAAGCAATGAAATGATGGATTTAGCTACTGTTAAGTCCAATTGTTTAAATAATGTTGTCATAAAGTCTCCTCTCTCCATTTTTAGCTCACTTATAAATTTATTCTATTTTATTCGAGGGAATGAGGGTTGATTTTGCTATTAATCAAATTTTTAAGGTCATCGTTGGCAGTTTGGCTTATGCCATCCTCACCCTTACAGTAGCCACTGGTCTTTAAAGCTGTGTAACATTTTCAGGTAAAAATCACTAGAAGATGCAGGAAATGGAATAAACTGGAAGATGATGTTTAAAAGATAGCCTTAAGGTCATATTGTGGAAAATTTTCAGTGCATATTATGGAGTGTGTAATTTACTGGGAAGAGGGGAGAGCTAGAAATATTTAGATACCAGAGAACGAAATCTCTGGTATCTGTTATTATAAAACTAATTGGTGTAAGTGATATGTATTTTAATACTAGTGATCTTTCTAAATTTGAAAGCCAAAGTAATTATCATATGGCCACTATGATTTATTTCAGTTTTTACCTTGGGACATTTTGTTTCTTCTGTTTTTATATTTTAATGATATTAAAGTCATTTATTATTTAAACAGTAATGCATTCATTTACATATTACTTCTCTAAATAGAATGCAAGGTTCTCAAAGTATTAGCCACATTTTTATGTTTCCCTGTATCTATCTTTTTCCCTGACATAGTCACTTTTTAAGGCCCATGTCAAAAAAGTTTATTGATTTAGTTTAATTTGATTGTGGAATGAACATAAGAGTTGAAACAAATATTTATGTGAATATGTTATTTAATTCTAGTTTTAGGAGTATTCGGTTTCCTGATCAACATGCTGACTGATGTTTACCAAAGATATGTTAGTTTCCATGCATCAAACAAGTTTCTTTTACAACCCCAAATATACAATTAATAAAAGGTATGACATCATTTTTTACTTTGGCATGGTTATATTAATTTAGCATATTTCTAGAGAAAATTACTATGACTCACTTTTGTACTTTGTATATGCTTAGCACATACAAAGTATGTAGTACAATTTTCACAGGTTGAATTTCTTAATCAGGGACAGAGATCATGGTGTCATCCTCATGTGTCTTTTTTCACTTCAATCATTGCCATATGTATAGAGGTATTTAAAAATATCACTAATATACAACAGGCTAAAGAAGAAAAATTATGTGATCACATATGTAAATGCAGAAAAAAGCATTTGATAAAGTCCAAACCATTCATGATTAAAACAAAAAACTATCAGCTAATCAGGAATAGAGAAAAACTTCTTCAACTGGATAAACATCTGCAAAAAATCTACAACTAATATAATAATGGTGAAAACCTAAATGCTTTCTCCTTAAGATCAGGAATGAGGTAAAGATGTTCCTCTTACCACTCTTACCACCATTCTACTCAATATGGTACTGGAAGTTTTACTAATTCTATAAGACAACAAAAGCTGGGGAGGAAGATATACATATTGGGAAAAAAGATTTAAAAAACACACTCGCAACTATCTTTGTCCACAGGTGACATGCTTGTCTATGTATAAAATACAAAAAAATCAACCCAAAGTACCCACAAACATGCCTGGGAAAATAAGGGAATATAGCAAGGTTGCAAGATTCAAGGTCAATACACAAAAATCAACTGCTTTCTTATATACCATCAACGCACAATTGGAAGTTGAAATTACAGTAGAACACCACTTATGTTAACATCAAAAAGGAGAGAAATGCTTAGGTACAAATCTATCAATATATGTTCAAGGTCTACATGAAAAAAACTCCCAAACTGTGATGAAAGAAATCAAATAGCTAAATAAATGGATAGATATTACATGTTCATGGTTAGGAAGACTCAATATTGATAAAATGTCAGTTCTTCACAACTTGATCCATAAAGTGAATACAATCCAATTCAAAATCCAGGTTACTTTGTGGATATTGAAAAACTTATTCTAAAGTTTACATTGAAAGGCAAAACCCCAGAATAGTCAACAAAATATCGAAGATCAACAAAGTTGGAGAATGACAGTAGTCAATTCAAGACTTAACTATGAAGCTACAGAAATCAAGATGATGTGGCATTGTTAAAACAATAAGCAAGTGTTTCATGGGTTTTTAAAAGAAAACGTGAAAGTTTGCAATGGTATGTATTGAAAAG
>NW_012144966.1:20730041-20733622 GCF_000956105.1 Propithecus coquereli
TAAGAATGGATGTAAATCTGTTAGTCAATGGTTAAACAAAAGCATCATATTGGTACTATTTTCAGTTTATGATAATGGAGATTTTGGTGACTAGAGAGCCTGCTGGCACAACAATACAGCAGCAATAAACAATTACTCTATGAATTGTGAACATGCCCCTAGCGCCTACACTGACAGAGATATACCATGCACGTTTAAACTCAGACTGAATAGAGTAAAATAGAGAATTAATTAATTTTTGGCTGGGAAAACTCTCAAAAACTTTTCACACAAATACACCGTATCTATTTATATATCTACCAATCTATCATCTGTATAAAAGTACAACCATATTATTGACTGTATATATGTATACATACATACACACTCACAATTATGTATACATAATTATAGTCAATTTTTATGGTTTCTTGTTTGTGTTTTATGCAACATATTAGGCTGATATTAAAGGATGAGAAATGCTGATTTCTAGCTGGCCAATCACTATTTTCATCATGGGATTTCAGATGCTGTATATGTTAGGCCTATGAGAAGTCAAAGGACCACTTTTTTTTAACTTAAAGGGTAGTTCCTGAACACTAGTGTAAACTTTCTGAAAATGTTGCTGGAGTTTAGGTTTTATGAATTCTGTGCAAGCAAAATAATTTTTTATAAATATAAATGTAAATAACATCAAAACCCAGTCAAACTAGAAAAGTAAATGATACTAGAGCAAATGATTTTTTAATATTTTTATGACATGAAAGAGGAGGATGTGTGTGTGTTTGTGTGTGTGTGTGTGTGTGTGTGTGTGTGTGTGTGAGAAAGACAGAGAAATAGACACTGAAAGCGAGCACTGTATCCTTTTGGATAAGAGTATTGTTCCATTTCTTTCTCACTTGTAATTGCAGACTAATTAGTGTCATGCAATTTGAATAATATTTTCCCCTTAGAGAGGAGCAATAAAAGAAGTTAAAATTAAAATTTAACCCTCTTTCTTGCAATATTTGCTCATTTTTATATCTCATATATATATATATATATAATTGAGTTAGTCAATAATGTTATTTTCCAGAAATATAGCTACCATCGCTAAGGAGGAGATTAAAAAAACATTAAGGAGTCCAGTCAATTTGGACATTGCCTCTGAAAGCTTTGAAATTGATAAGAATATGATATGAAGCAAACTGTAAAGCTACACTTTACACTAGTCTAAAATTCACTTGCTATTGAATGTCTCATCTCAAGTAATGTTCATATATGTCATCAAATGCAGCTCGGAAGAGAGTTCTGAGAAGTCAAGCATTGAGCAACTCATGAGAGCATAAACCAATAGTAAAATGCAGCAGCATGAAAAGGCAACAATGTGACCAACATTAACTTTTTTCCTTTACCAAATATATTGAAATCATCTATCTTGAGGAATTGAATTCCAAATTCTTCTCTCGTTTATTTATTTATATTTTTCTTGTTTCCAATTACATAGACATATCAGACCCAGTGCCTTAGAAGAATATATTCTTCTTCAGCAATTTCAGCTATCTTCGATAGATTAGTTCTGACTTTCAAAATATTGATTAATCCAATCCTAAGTCTTTCATTTGTCTTTTCTCCCTTATTTTTCCAACTTACAGAGCATCAGAGACACATAGACAACTAGCACAACACAATGCTCTTCCTCATATGAACATAATCCTCTGACTTACCCAAAGTACCAACCATTCATTTATTTTTTCTTATCTCCCGCCTCCACTAACTATACATTGACTGATACACCAAGTATAGGGATGTTTGACAATATTCTTGCCAGTTGTGTTATCTGGAGAACAAGCATAAGAAGAGAAAATGAAAGAAAGAACAAATAAATCTTCTCAAATTCAGTTTAACTAGAAAACCAAAAAGTCTTGGTTTTATATCTGTGAATTTAAATATATTGCTATACATGTGTTGGGAGTTCAATGTGTCACTATGCCTCTTACACTCTGAAAAAATATCATGTACATTATGCATATAAACTCGTGCACATGTCAGGTTAGGCTGCGGTATTTTAAATGCTCCTGACATCTTGAAATATTTGGTATGGGTATTGGTAGCATGTTGAATCCTCCAGATGTTTTAGATGATTCTTTCTTTCCTCCAGTGATTATCCCATATGTTTAAAAACTCAATGGAAAATCTCAATTGAAATCAAGCAGCGGGAAAGGGATGGGAGAAAACCTATCTAATTGCTACAGTGAACACTGTCTGGGTGAATGGCCATGAAACCAAAAACATTTGTGTACACCCATAATACTTTGAAATTAGAAAGAAATAAAAACTCCTCAATTCCCTCTTTGTCTTTGAGAACATTCTTGACCTTCTGATGCTGCATTTGGCTTGACTCTTAATAATACAACATTTAGTACTTTTGAGCAAGATAGCCAACATTTAAAGTGGGCAATTTCTCAGAGTAAATGCTTTTGCATTCCATTTATTTCCCATCCCTTGCTCTTGTCTTGGTGTGTCTAAGACCCCAAAAGGATTCTAAAGCTTTTAAAACCTAGAGTTACAATAACTACTATTGCTGCCTCCTGTACTAGAATTTCTTAGAACCATGAATCTGACTACTAGGGAAGAGTTTCTCCACATTTAATCATATTTATCTTGAACTTAAATTGCTATTCCAAAGTAATGACTAGGATTGTCCATTAGAAACCAATGTTCATGTCACCAAATCTTGCCACCCCTCAGCTTTTGAATAATCTGATTCTGGACATGAAACGTTTCCTTCTTTTAATTTAATTTCTTTCTACAGTAGTTGGGTATTCAACCAGTGTTCCGTATATGGTTGTTGCTTGTTTACCCCTTCTAGCATTAAAGTTGAGGGTTTGAATGGCTCAGCCTACTTCTTCAGTTCATAACATGCTATTTCTACCAGTTGTAAGTATTCCGTTTTTTAAATTAGTGCCTCTTTCTTCTTTATTTTCTATTTTTACCTATTTGCTTGTTTCTACTACAAAACTATATAAAAAGAAACACTTAATTGCACTTTTAAAAATGGTTAAGATGGCAAATTTTACATTGTATGTATTTTTACTACAATTAAAAAAATCTCCAATGGGCACACAATGTAATTAGAATAAAATTGAACTTGTTACCCCAGCCAAAAAAAAAGAAAAGAAAGAAACATTGAGCACATTAAAAGCATATGTCTACTGCAAAAGCAAGACTTAAGGCACAGTGGAGTTTAAAGGGTTGGGGTAGGGATTAAAAACAATCTAAATTAGAAAAATCTCACTATCATATAAAGCAAATGGTCATTTTTAGAAATTTTCAGTGATTTACACAAAACAATTTAATGTGTAATATCTCTTTTTCAAGACAACAATTCTAGTTTATTTGTTTCTTTAATAGCATACTGGCATTTAACCAGTAGTATTTATGTATGCTTTCTTTTTCTATCGGTGAGAGTTCCATTTTCATAACATGAAGTTTAAATCTGAAAATTGCTATAGGAATGAAATGTATGTGTGTTTTTAAAGACAATATGGTAGACCAGATGCCCTGTAAAACCTCAAACTATCAAAAAAATCTTTTAAAATATTGGATAAATATGAAAAAAA
>NW_012144966.1:20733672-20745631 GCF_000956105.1 Propithecus coquereli
ATAATCTAGCAAAGATTTATGAAAAAAATTAAAAATTTCTGTAAAAGAAAATTATATCAACCAAGATAGTAAAAAGTGTATCTGTGGGGATGGAATGGAGCTAAATTAAAAATTTTAAATGTGCATGTAAGGCCTTAAGAAAGTGATGATAACATCTAGGAGTCAGAAAAGATGGAGCTGAAAACCAGATTTTTAAGAAGAGTTTGTCATAAATTATAATATAAAAGGATTTTTCCAATTTTGGAAACAAAGAAGCATGCATATGAAATTCTGCACTGGGGATATGGGAGACAAAACTTGATTCCATACAAAATAGATAGCTGAAAATAGACACTTTTCAAAAATCTAGGGCCATCAAGGTAATCTATGTTGACTAAAAGGGTAGACTAAGAAATATCCTTTAAAATTCACAATTACTAACCTGTTCTGACCTAGCTCTGGGAAGAAAAATAAATAGCAGCATAATCCAAAAGTCCAGAGATGAAGTTTAAAAATAACATGGCTCATATATAGCAGAAAAAATCCAACTCTTCGGTATAAACATCCAAACAACCTTTTAGGAATTCCTCAGATTAATTGCATTTAAATAGAAGCACACACTTCAAAATTTAAAATAAATAAATCAATAAGTTTTCACAGTTCTGTAAAGAAGAAATGTATGCAAATATTAGATTTGTTAAAAGTTCAACTGTTGGGTAACTTAGACATAGAATATAAAATATGTCATTAAAATTTTTAAAAGCTATAAAATCTGAGACAATCATAAAGTACTATCAAAATACATGGCAGTTTGAAAAAGATATAAAGTAAATTATAGAAACAAAAATCTGATCATTTCAAATACAGCTGGCCCTCAAGAATACATTTTTTGTTGCTAATGGCATGAAAACTTCACATTAAGAATTTAATGCAAATGTCCATGCACAGTGTACACAGATATTTTACAGAAACAAACAAATACATTTTCTGGGAGGAACCCAATTTCGTCTCAGACTTCTAAATATTTTGCAGACTATGTTTCAAAGGGAATGAGAAGTTTATGGTAAACAAATAAACGATAAATCATAAAAGAGAAAATAAGTCACTGTGAATGAGCCAGTAGAGAAATAACAAACAGCAGAGTAATACCCACAGAATTTCAGAATTATCAAACTAGAACAAAAATAAATAGCTTCATATATATCTTAGCAATTTAGAGAAGCTAAAGTAGAGCATATTTAAATACAAAACTGAAACACTGCAAAATAAAAGTATAATCAAATATAAGCAAGCATTTAAAAATTAGTAGATGAATTTAATAGCAGATAAAATAAAATTATTGAAATAATTATCATAGTAACTCTGAAGTGAGAATTATATAAGTTATACAGAATCTGGCTTTGGTGAAAAGTATGAAGTAAAGGTTTAGAGTCAGGGATGATACAATGAGCAGTTTACGTGAATATCTAATGTCAGATCAGATCTACGTGAATATCTAATGTGAGATCAGAAGTATAGGAGGGAGAAACAGGGACAGAAGTAATGTCTGAAAAAATATTGAGAATTTTCTAGAACTCCAGCCCATAATTTGTAAAAGCATATTGAAAACAAGTTGCATTAATTAAAGAGAAAATCCTCACCTGGTTGTATCATTGTGAAACTACAAACAAAAAAGGCAAAGAGAATATTAGAAAATCAATCACTTGTATTAGAGAGTTTGCTGACAAAGAATGAACAATTAGGATGGCAAAGATAACAACAATAAAAGCTAAAGAAAAAGGAATAACATTTTTCAATAAACTGAAAATAATTACCTATCAACCAATTAAAAATATCTACATGATAGTGGGCATAAAGTCCATGTATAGGGACTGCTGAGCCCCTCCCTCCTTTGAAGAGAGGCATCACCTCATGTTCTTACCAACTTCATGGACTAAAAAAGGACACAGTATGTTGTAAATGTTGGTGAAACTGAGATATGGGGAGGTAAAATAATATGCCAACTACCCTCCGGAAAGTTGATGAAACACTTTCTAATCTTGTCCCTAACGCCAGGATGTTTTTTCCCACTAATTTTTCCCAATAATTATTTGCTTCAGAAGCAATTAATGGTGCCCTATTCGCATGAACCTTTTTCTGTATTTTTTTCCTTTCAGTTCTTTCTTATTTTGTGTGTACATATTTTATTTCCTTTCTAATTCATTTGTTTTTCTTCTTTTTGTATTTATAGGGCAGAGCAGAAATATGCACACAATGTTTAACCCACTATGAAATTTAGGAATGAAGGAATATATGGTAGGAATCAGCTTTACTCCTTCCTTAGCTCCCGAGGAAGTTAGACAACTATAAAATTTAGCCACATTCTTTGCTTATCCAGAACACAGGACCCCTGGGGGATATCACCAAGACGCATCAACATAGGGCAGGAAGAGGGTAAAGAACACTGGAAAAAAAGTCAGAGGTGTGAGTTCTGTTGCTGCCTCTGCCACTAACTCATTATGCATTCCATCTCTCCTTTCTGCTCTGTTTTCTCTTTCACATCTGCAAATGATGAAACAGGTCTCAAACCTACTCATAATTATCTGGAGAACATTTTTTAAATAAATAGACTTTGTCTAATTTATTATTAACATTGTTTTTGATTGACAAGTCATAATTGTATACAATTATGGGGTACAATGTGATGTTTTGATACATGTATACAATGTGGAATGATTTAATCAAGCTAACTAACATATCCACCAAAAAGTACCTTTTGAAGATGAAGCAAAATAACAATATTTTCAAATACAAATTCACCAACTGCCCCAAATCATTGAGGCAATGTTTGTTACAGGATATTATGAGAAGTCAACTTCAAGGAGAAGAACAGTTATTCTAGATGTAATGCATAAGATACAAGAAAAGACAAAAAAAAAAGGAAAATAAGAACAATTTGGCTAGAGTTAATTTTGTACTGACTATACAAAACAAAAATAAAAGTAATTTGTTACATTAAAATATAGGGGATATTTAAACATAAGTGAAATATCATTAAGGAGAAGACTGAGTGTATTGACTGAATTTATGTTTTGATACATTAGATATGTAATGTTAAAATTCATAGAAAAAAATAACATAAATGCAAACATAGTAAATATTGCTAAATATTAGTAAAAAATGGAAAGTAATCAAATAAATAAAAGGTAAATAAATCAAAGAGAAAATAACAGAACATGTTTAAAAAATTTCAAAATAAGTTTGGAAAGAGTTCTGCTTCCAGTAATAGTGGAACAGGGAGTTCAGACCAACTCTAACAATGACAACAACTGAAAAAATTAGGCAAAGTATGAAAAGTAGAATTATAGAGCCAACAGTTCTATGAAGAATCACATGACCAAGATCCTAGGAAGAAGAGTAAGCCAGCCTCCTGAACTATTTTTCCACTAGACCTGAGCTTGCCAATAATGTCAGCACTAGCCAAAATTTGCTATTGAGCAGTTGAGATGTGGCCAGTCCAAATTGAGCTGGGATGTAAGTTTAAAACATGCAGCAGATTTTGAAGGTTTAGAATAAAAACATAGGTAAATCAATCATTAACAATTTTTATATTGGATATATGGTGAAATAATAATATTTGCAAAACATCAAATAAAATATTGTTTAAAGTAATTGACCAGCTTCTTTTCATTATTTTAATGTGGCTATGAGAAAATTTAAAAGTACATATGTAGCTCACACTTCTGGCTTGTGTTATATTATATTTCTATTAGAGGCAGTGGCCAAAGCTTCTGATGATTGTCATAGAGACATCTGAGAAGCTAAACAAAGTTTTCAGCTGACTCAGAGTTGGCTGGAAGTATTAGAGTTCTAAGCTTTTGAGATAGAAGAGCTACAGACACATTGGTAAAGCATTCAGGTTTTTAATTGGGATCACAAACTCCTATCTTACTCTAGGAATAAAACCAAATTTAGTTCATAGAAAGTAAAACTCAGCTTTAACTCTTCTCAATCTCTGATTAAATTATGGAGAATGTGGATTAAGAGTCCTGTTAGCCTAGATGCCTATGAGAGGCAAACATAAGTTCTCTTGGGAAGACTACAGTATCAAGCAGAATTCAACTGATTATTATTTTTATTTTATTTATTTATTTACTTATTTTTATTTTATTTTATTTCTTTTTTTGAGACAAAGTCTCGCTCTGTAGCCCTGGCTAGAGTGCAATGGCATCATCATAGCTCATTGCAGCCTCAAACTCTGGGCTCAAGTGACCCTCTTGCCTCAGCCTTCTGAGTAGCTGGGACTACAGGCACGCGCCACCATACCTGGCTAATTTTTTCTATTTTTAGTAGAGCTGGGATCTTGCTCTTGCTCAGGCTGATCTCGAACTCCTGACCTCAAGGGATCCTCCCACCTTGGCCTCCCAGAATGCTAGAATTACAGACGTGAGCCACCATGCCCCACTTATTGATTTATTTTTAAAATTTGTCATATTCAATATTAAACACTTCATCAGAAATGACCAAACATGAAATAATAAGGTTTTAACTTAAAACCAAGAGAATTAACAGACAAAAGAGACTTACAGTATGAAAGGTACAATAAAATAGCATTTTCAGATGTAGGTTTTAAAGTAATTAATTAATTTGATATTTAAAAAGTATAGTAGGGGACTTAAAGCAAAATTGATAATTTCGGGAAGAAAAAGGGAGTTTATAGAAAAGTACAAAAATTAAACTGTAGAAGTGAAAATGCTATAAGTAAAATTAAGAACTCAAGTTTAATAGGAGATTGGATGTAACAATAAAGATAATCAGTAAATGGAAGTAGATCATAGACAAAGAAGCCCTATTCAATAAATGGTGCTGGGAAAATTGGATAGCCACATGCAGTAGAATGAAACAGGATCCATATCTCTCCCCACTCACAAAAATTAATTCAAGATGGATAAAAGACTTATAAGGCATGAAACCACAAGAATTCTAGAAGAAAATGGTGGAAAAATTCTTCTAGACATCGACCAAGGCAAAGAATTTATGAAGACCCCCATGGCAATCACAGAAACAATAAAAGTAAATGCACTAAATAGGACTTGATTAAATTAAAAAGCTTTTGTATAGCTAAGAAAATAATCAACAGGATATATAGACAACATACAGAATGGGAGAAAATATTTGCAGACTATACATCTAATCAAGGACTAATAACCATAGTCTACCAAAAAATCAAGCAAATAAGCAAGAAAAAAACAATCAACCTGATTAAAAATTGGGCAAAAGATATGAACAGAAGTTTTCCAAAAGAAGAAAGACAAATGGCCAATAAACATATGAAAAAATGCTCAACATCACTAATCATCAGGGAAATGTAAACTAAAACCACAAAGAGATATCTCCTTACCACTGTTAGAATAACTTTTATTAGAATGTCCATAAATAATAGATGCTGGCATGGATGCAGAGAGAAAGGAACACTTACAAATTTTGGTGGGACTGAAAATTAGTGCAACTTCTATGGAAAATAGTATAGAGATACCTCAAAGAACTAAAAGACAACCTATCATTCTATCCAGCAATTTCACTACTGGTTATTTGCCCAAAGGAAAAGAAGTGATTTTATCAAAAAGACACCTGCACTCAAGTATTTATTGTAGCACAATTCAAAATTGCAAAGGTGTGGAATCAACCCAAGTGCCCATCAATTCATGTTTGGATTAACAAATGTGGTATATATATACTATGGAATACTACTCAGCCATGTAGAAGGATGAATTAAGGCCTTTTGCAACAATTTGGGTGGAACTGGAGACCATTATCCTAAGTATCTAAAGAATGGAAGAACAAACACCACATGTACTGGCTATTAAATTGTAACTAGCCAATGAGCGTACGTGCACAGAAGGAAGTGAAACTCAGTGTAAATCAAGCTGGTGGGAGGGGGAAGAAGGGTACAAACAAAAACCTACCTAACGGGTACATTAACACTATCTGGGATATGGGCACACTTATGATCATGATTCAAGCATAGCAAAAGCTATCCAAGTAATCAAAAACATTTGTACCCCAATAATATTTCGTAATAAAAAAGAGAATACAAAATAAAAGAAAAACAACAGAATGGATAAATGTGTTGAGAGGTTAAATGTTAATGAATGAATGAAACATTTATAAAAAAAGAATTTAAATATATGACAATAATAGCATATAAACCAGAAGAAAGAACTAGTGCAAGGAAATATTATGTCTTTTATTTTTCTCTTAGAGAAACTTTCATTTTCGATCATTAATTAGATATCCCTTGAGGAAAATTAGAAATACTTTACCCCAAAATATGGCATTTTGACATACTGGAGTGAATCAAGTAGCCTCAAGGTCTCCTATCGCCCACCCCTCAACCATCATAGGCTCTCCCCAAATCATTGAAGTTTCTTATCTGCTGGAGGAGATTCAGACCCACTTAGTCTTTCTTTCCCCTCCCTGTTATCTCAATATCTATTGCAGGAAAGAAGATCAAGAATGCAACTACATCTGGCCCAACTCATTTTAAAAATAATACCTGGCTGGGTGCGGTGGCTCATGCCTGTAATCCTAGCACTCTGGGAGGCTGAGGTGGGAGGATCGCTTGACCTCAGGAGTTCGAGACCAGCCTAAGCAAGAGGAGACCCCATCTCTACTGAAAGTAGAAAAATTAGCCGGACGTCCTGGCGCACCCTATGGTTCCAGCTACTTGGGAGGCTGAGGCAGAAGGATCTCTTGAGCCCAGGAGTTTGAAGTTGCTGTCAGCTGGGCCAAAGCCAGGGAACTCTACTCAGGGCAACAGAATGAGACTTGTGTAAAAAAAATAAAAAAATAATAATAATCATACCTGTCTCTCCGGTTACTTTAATTTCCAAAGAGAATCATTTACGGTCAATCTGGGTGCGACCTTGTCTCAAAAAAAAGAGGAATACACTTATCTTGGAAAATATAAAGACGTATGTACTTCGGAAAATAGAAAAAGACATAAGAAGACAGAATAATCAATAATCTAAACAGTAAGAGAAAATAAATTTTATTCTTTTCATCATTTATATTCATACAATGAGATAATTCTCCCAAAACAATTTTGAATGCAGCACATTTTCAAAGTAATTATTCAATAGCATCAATATCTTTTGAACACATCATTTCAATTGTTGCAGAATGCTCCATATGTGCTTGTGGTATAATTTATTTATAAATGTTCTTATATATTTTTCATGTTAATAATGCTGAGGTGAGGAAAATTATTTATAAATCTACATGTGAGATTATTTTCTTAGGTTATATTTTTAGATATATTTCTATATATGTTGCTAAATTCCTTTTGATGAATTAACAAACCAAATGAAAGTGTATGCCAATGCCAATCTGACTGCATGCTTTCAAAAATTGAATAATATTTCAACTTATATAATATTTAAAAAATTGCTTCTCATTATTTTTACCATTTTATCATTTTTGATTATTAGAAAGTAATACATTGAATAAAACTTTTTAGTTTATTTATTACTTTTCCAGTTAATCATTAGAACTTGCACATTTCCCAATTACCCTTGAGTAATGTTTATATTTTGATTCCTTCTAACTGTGCTTTATGAGTAATATATTAACAAATTTGAATCATTTATTACAAATATTTTATATGGGGTCTTGCTATGCTTCCCAGGCTGGTCTTGAACTCCAGGGCTGAAGGGATGATCCTGCCTTAGCGTCCCAATAGCTGGGAATACAGGCATGCACCACAATATCCTGCATAAAACATTTTTCCTATCTCCTTTTAATATCATTTATGGTATTTTTTGTATACATAGTTTTAAATTTTATGCTGCCAAATCTTCAATGTTAAGCACTTACATAGATTATACATATCCTTACAAAACTCTTTGTGTAAAACTTTCAGCTCTTAAAATATAAATTTCCCTAAATCCTCCATCTTCTCTAAAGCACTTAGCATTTAATATACACATTTCAATGTGTGGGAAAAGTTAACATTTAATTTGTTTTTCCAGTCTTTGAACGATCTTTTTTAAACAGACCAATACAGCAAAAATCCCAAAAATCTTACAACAAGAACAATTGCAGCTAGATGAGAGATGTGATTATCTGCTTTGAAGTCTGGATTCATTAAAACAAAACAAAACAACCTAGACTCTCCTTCCCCACCTCTCACTGATAGGAAGCAGAGGAAGGAATCAGATCACTTTACTATTAGCTTTCTTAGTATGACGGAGTAAATCAAGTTGAATAGTATTCTAGGAAAGGTTCATTCCAAACATACTTAAAACAGTACTTTATATTTGGTTCATAATGCTTGGCTTAAAATAGACACAAAAATAAATTCATTTTTCCCCTGAAATTTTTAGGACTAGGGCAAGAACACAAATGGAAACTCACATACCGTAAGTATAAATTATTTAAAATTTAAAAGAAGTCGTCAAACTTTTAAATAAAATGTATCCTATTTTCATACCTTGGCTACTTACCTTTACTTTGACCTAGAAAGCTAAGTGCAAATATAGAACCCTCTATTCCTTATCTATCTATGACAGAACATGGCAGCAAAAGGAGAGCTGGCTGCTGCCTTCTGGCCTCTAGCTCACTGGCCACACCTCTTGTTTTGCCCATCCCATATGTGCATATGAACAACCCAGACCAAGCATCTACACTTCCATACCCCACCCCTTTCAAATAGCCACTCTTCGACTATCCGCTCAGACCTGGTATACACACACTAGTCTGTGGTCTGATTTTGGAAAGAAGGTACTAGGGAAGAGGCCAGCACAGGAACCAGAAGCAGGCCAAGGGCCTTTTAAGAAGAGTACCAGGTGTAAAAGGAGTCCCAGCTCTAGCATGGAGGGAGCTGTGCTCTAGATGCGAAGCTTTCCCAGTCCTGTTAACTACTGACCCCAAGGAAAGAAGTTCAGCACAGGATGTCCAAAACAGGCCTCCTTAAAGTTCAAGATGTACTTAAATACAGGTCCCTGTGCTTTGTTCCCTCTTGCCTGCTTCTAAGGATGGCACTGAGATGAGACAAACTTGAAAGGGAGAAAAGGCATAAAGGAAAAAGAAAAAAAGAAAGAAGCACTAGGAAACTTTTAAAATTATTCCTACTTTTATTGGTTATTTTGAAGTTATAGCAGTCTAAATGACACATCTCTTAGAACTAAATGATGGAAATATATTTAAGACAAACATACGCATAAAGTGCTTTAGAATTATGACTGGTGTTACTACACAGCAGTAATATCCATCTTTAAACACTTGAAGCACTATTCCGCTGATTAGCTTCCATTTTAAATAGTGACTTACGTTCATTAGGGTTCTATTATTCCAGTATTATGGTTTCATGCATAGCAGTTTCAAAACAACAATTTTGGCACTATAAGGAATGGAATGTTTCCACAAGGGAACATTTTTGTTCCTGCTGGATTGCCTGTGATAGACTCTGTATCTATACTTGGAAATCTTGGAAAAATACAAGTCTATAATTTGGTAATTTGGTCTATAATACAAATTATAAAGCAAGCACAAGAGAAAATATATCCACTATTTGCTTTTTGAGTTACAAAATATTTCTATCCTATTATGCTAATTGGAGCTGATATGTCAAATAGTTTCTATAATAGAGAAAAGAAAATATTGATAAAACAAATGTGGTACCTCTATATGATAGAATACTACTCAGCAATAAAAAGGAATGAAATACATATATGTAGAAAATCATGGGTGAATTTCAAAAACATTTGTGTGTGTGTGTTGGGCAAAAGAAGCCAAATACAAAAAGATACATATGACATGACTTCATCTATATGAAATTCTAGAAAAATAAAATCTAACTTACACTGTCAGAAATCAGATTAGTGGCTTTTGGGCATAAGAATTGACTTGGAAGAGGGTACCAGGAAACATACTCCTCTACAGATTGACTAGATGGTTGCAAGAGAGTTCTCTGAGTGGCCTTGGACTGACCCAGCTTTCCTTCATTTCTTATTTATAGCATAACTGTAGAATGTATTGGGCACATTATACCCTGAGATAGGGAGAAACTTCCTGAAATAGCTCTGTCCTTGTTCCTGTCCTTCTTAAGAAATAGAACATCTTGAGTTAGGGAAGGACTGGCCCGAATGACTCAGCTTCTGTTCTTCTCTCCCCTAGATATAAGATGTCTTTCCAAGCTTTAGCCCGGATAACCCAGAGCAGCCAGCTTTTCGGGGTTCCTCTGCTATGACCCAAGTGGGGCATGCGCATTTGAGACCTCATCTGCCTAGGGAAAATCTCTTGAGCCTTACGGGATTATCTCACAGTGGGTCAGGGGCTTATTTTGTCTATTGCTGTCTATCTGTAAGTAATAATTCCATGTCATGTAACCAGTGGTATATGAGTGTGCTCTGTCTCACTGGACTCAGACAACTTGGAAACCAGTGCACAGTGAACCTGCTTCCTAGCAATTATATAGATGAATGCATTTGCTGAATCTTGTTCAGCAAAATGGCACATTTTAATATATGCCATTACTGCTATGTAGTAACACCAAAATGGCACATTTTAATATATGTAAATTATGCATAAAATATTTTTTAATGCTACCATTCAGATAGGAACAGTGCCTATACATAACTATAGGAAAGAATCTATTTCCTTATTTTTACTTGCTCCACCTTGATCCGCCTTGAGCCATTTGTAGTCTCTCATTAGTTAGGATGTCTACACAAAACTTCTTGTTTATCAGAACAAAAGAACGAATAAATCCAAAAGTCTTAAAACCATTTTATATCTTGGCTTGTTAGAGTAAGACCATATATTTCGAACATTTAGAGAACATTACATTGTTTGAACTCTAATTGATATTTCATAGCTTTGAATTCCAGTAAGCATATCTCTCTTTTACATACTATTTTCTAACCAAATGTGAACTACATATAAGAATCAGAAATATGAAAATCGAAACTTTATTATATTGCTATTATAGCTAAATAAAAGTAGCAAATTGAACTCTGTCCCCAAGTTAGGTGTCTTTCTATGACCTATCATTGAGTTTATACTTCCACATATACTACAGGATAAATCAGAGCTTTAAAGGAGGCAAATTAACCCAACTGAATGGAAGAGAAATTAGTGACTCTCACATATCAATTCCTAATAATAGGAATATGGAAAAGACAGATCAAGAGTTACCAGTCTTACTAGCTTGTATCTGCAGGAGAAAGAAGAAAAGAAGAAAAAGTTACACAGTAGTGAAAAATGTCACTTTCTTATCCATTATGAATAGATATAACTATTTTTTCCCAAGGGAGAGAAAGCCATGTGTGGAGAGAGAAGACAGGATATGAACATGAACAAATGTTCCCTCAAGGATCAAAGTGATTTTTTTCCTCTAAAAGTATTAATAAGAACACAGCTTTGTCTACCTGGAGACCTCCCTCTGCAGAAGTCAAAAGTGGGCCTCCATACATGGAGAAAGACTGCATCTCTTGACACACATATCAAGAGGTCTGTGCTCAGAATAGGACTGCTCCTCTGCTAGCTTAGAAGCCTTGTCAGCAAAAATCAGTGATGGCGTTAAGATCACCCTATTTTAGGCTTTCAACAGCAAGGGTCAAGACAGCGCCTATTCCCTCAGGGTAAAACCTCCTCCCTGCAGTATTGGCTTCTGGCAGAAGCCTTAAAGACAAGGAGCCCCAGGCAAAGTAAACCTCAAAGTAGGATTTAGCTTTTAAGCTGAAAGCACATTCAGCAAATGAGTGTCAGTAAGAAATAACGAAAAAAGAGAAAGAGAGAGAGAAAGAGAGAGAGACAGCTATGAGATTTCTAATTACAGTACTGTAAGCTACAGTACTGTAAGATGGAAGGGCAATGCTTTCAAACTTTTGAAAGAAACAGAACTAGATGTGGAGAGACAGGAACACTTCTACACTGCTGGTGGGACTGTAAGTTAGTGCAGCCTCTGTGGAAAAGAATTTGGAGATACCTCAGAGAGCTA
>NW_012144966.1:20746321-20748012 GCF_000956105.1 Propithecus coquereli
AGTGCACTCTGAAATCCATTTTCTTAACCTGCATTGTTTAATAGCTCTCAGTTGTGCTTATATTATATCCCAATTGGTGTTAAAGGAAAAAAAAGTTACAATGTTTTTTATGGATTCTGCGCCGTGTAACACCCTATTAGTTTAATATCATGTTTTTGTTTGTGCATCAGAGGACCAGACTCCTAAAGAATGGTTGGTGCGGAGGTGAATGAACTTTGTGCTTATTTTGGAGGATTAGACCAAACTGTAGTATAAAGACACTATTCTCACCCCACCACAGGCCTTTCTTCACTGCTGCCATGCTGTGTGCTCATACGTATTAATAAAAACTTATAAACTGAGGGAAAAAAGGAAGAATTAAAAGGATTCCTTTCACTGTGTGAAAATAAGGGAAAACGGAAAATAAAGAGTTGTGAGAATGAAGACAGCAGTGGGTGGCAGTTATTGCCCTACTCATAGTTGTTGAAATCAATTATGAATTACATTCTACAATAAAGAATTATTCACGAATTCAAAGAGCTCTCAAATAATGATTATGACTTCATAATCAGAAATGCTTCTTATGAGTTAGGTAAAATATGGCACATGCCCATTAAATTATCTGAGGGCGCTTAGGGAAATCTTTAATCAGCTTTAATTTTAAAAAGGATTTGTATTAAAGAGGAGGGAACACAGAGTAGATTGATATGAATTTATAAGGAGCAGTGCCAGGAGCCTTGACTAAAGCCTCAAGGGAGAAGAGACTAAGATTTTCAATAATCCTAAAGATAAACAAAATTTACGTATAAAGGCAACAGCAAACACAAAGAGCAGAGAAGATCTTTTAGTTGTGATTAGAGTTAAACAAATGACAAAATAAAAACACTGAACTAATATTTGTAGTGAGTGGTACAATGTTACAGGTTATGAACCCTTAATTTCCTCAATAAATATTTTGCTTCTTCCACATTCGAGAAACAAATTACCTATCAATTTGCAATGGGTCAAATAAACATGGATAAGCATAATTCCTCAGTGGCTCTAAATAATGTGACTTCTCAGATTTTAGAGGTCTTCGAGCATATTTAATCAGCTCGCCTAGGTTACAGTGCAGAGAATTGCAGAGTCTAGATAGTTGAAATAATGACCTCCAATTGACTTTCAAACTCTAAGATTAAAATATTTTCTAAAGATAAAAACCTCATTTTTTTCTTTCCTTCTTTCCAAATTCTATTAAGAAATGCAAATATTTATTAGCATTCACATGTGTTTCAACTAATGGAACAGTTGTTCCTTAACTAATGCCAGTGAATAAAATAAAAAATACTTCAAATTGCTGACACTTTTTATTTTCCTAGCTCATAAGCACCAACATGACAGAGAATATCATAGTATTTTCTAGGGAAATTATGACCAAAGTATATCATTACTGTCATCGGATGTGCTTATGGAAGATTCATTTATCTCTGGGGAGTTACACTTGGTGGAACCAGATTGAAATGGGTGTGGCCAATGTTTATAAATGGGCTTGATCTGCTAGACATATGGAGGAAAATCATATTTGATTCATTCCAAAATGTATCAAATGTAATGTGAATGACAACTAAACTCTTACTAAAAGAAAAAGCCATCTGTGTAAATGTAGGACGATTTTCAGTGAAAAATAAGATGACAAACCATCTCTCTCATCATGGTAGCATCTGCCCTTGACT
>NW_012144966.1:20749197-20756215 GCF_000956105.1 Propithecus coquereli
TTGCTTTCTTTCCTATTTGCTGGCTCTACCCAAAAGCATGAAGATTTGAGTGCATAAAAACTGTATTTGTTTTCTATTGCACAAGTCTGACACAGAGTCTCGCTGGACTAAGATCAAGGTGTCAGCACCTTTGTGAAAGCACCAGAGAGAATCCATTTCCTTGTATTTTTCAGATTATAGATGCTGCCTACATTCCTTGGCTCTTGGCACCTTCTCCATCTCCAAAGCCAGAAATGGAGAGTTGAGTCCTTTTCACATCACATCTACACTTCACCCTTTTCTGCTCCTTTTTCCACTTTTAAGGAATCATGCCATGCCAACCTCAAACTGCTGGGCTCATGCGATCCTCCTGCCTCAGCCTCCTGAGTAGCTGGGACTACAGGCATGCACCACCACACCTGGCTATTTTTTTTACTTTTGTTAAATAGTAGAGACGAGTTCTCACTCTTTTTGAGGCTGGTCTCGAACTCCCAACCTCAAGCGATCCTCCTGCCTCGGCCTCCCACAGCGCTAGGATTACAGGCGTGAGCCACCACACCCAGCCTGAAAGTGCTCTTTCTATTCTGTCAGTCAATAACAATCAGTGCTGAAGACTTCTGTAACCAAATGTGGGGGGGATTTCTCCACACCAAAAGCAAGCAATCAATTCTGCAGAGAACACTATCTGGGCATCTTCTAATTCAGTTCTAGTCTGACACTGTCTGTCTACTTGGAGATAGCATCAGACCCCACAGGTTGAGGGCTCGGTCCTCAACACTTTTCCCCCTTCAGATGCCAATCACCTGCCCCAGGTTGTGTTTTACCTGTGATTCTAACCAACTGACTGTAAAGCAGGGATCCCACAACCTCTTCCTTGATTCACTTGTTAGAGAGGCTCATAAAACTAAGAGAAACACTTACATTTACCAGTTTATTATAAAGAATATTACAAAGGATACAGATGAAAATATGCGTAAAGCAAGGCATGTGGAAAGTGGCGTGGAGTTTCCATGCCCTCTCTGTTACCCACCCTCCATGAATCTCCATTTGTTGTTCTGCTATCCAGAAGCTCTCTGAACCCTGTCCTTTTGGGTTTTTATGGAGACTCCATTACATAGGTCCAATTGATTAAATCATTTGCCATTGACGATCATCTTAACCTTTGCTGCAAGCAGTGCAAGGTCAGACATAAACGGGTCCACACACATTTGTGTCTTTCCACAAGGTCAGACTTTTATTGACGCTATTTCAATCATAAAAGCCACAAAGTACAGGGAGTTCCCAAGGAGAAAATTCTCCTAAGTTCTACCTGCTCACTCCATAATTAGAGCCACAGACACACAGGCTTAAGCCACTCCACAAGTCAGTCAGTATTACAAACCATACGTAATCATATACTTAATCAATATTTAACGTTATAGGTTAAAGTTTCCACATCAAACAAAGTAGCATTTAGCGTTGAAAGAAAAGGGGATAGAAAAAGGGTTAATGAACCAGTCCAAGGAGAATGACATGGGCAAGAAGAGTGCCCTGGACTGATCCAGATGGTCATCAATGTCTTCCAAGGCAGAGTCCTTGATTTGGGCAGAGCCTTCAGTGGCAGATGCTGGGTGATGATTACGAGTGATAGCAAGGGGGTATCTATGGAGAAGGCCACGTCTAGCTGGTGAAGTCTTGCTCTTTTTATGGGCCTTGAGTCCTCTGGTGAAGACTGATAGTAAGGATATAGTCTTTATTGATTAGGTGCACATCTGGTCCCCGCTGGCATAATGATTTTTGAAAAATAATATACAGTCTTTTTCTAAGATGGAGTCTCTTATGTCAAGGGTGTCTATAGAACATTCAGCCTCTCTTCCCTCCCTGGAGGTTGGAAATGGGCTGAAAGTACCAACTCTCTAATTCTGCCCTGGCCTTTCTGGTGACCAGCCTCTATCCTGATGCTATCTAGCAGCTGCCAGCCATCAATCAACTTATTGCAGACAAAAAGACATCACTTTAGGATGTCTAAAAATTTTAGGAGTTATATACCAGGAAACAAGGTCAAAGGCCAAATATATACTTCGCAGTATCATAGTCACCAACCTGTAAAATGTCCTTTATCATATATTTTCACCTGAATATTTCTTAAAACCCCACCCACAAAAAAATTATTTCAAAGTATATGAATAAATATTGCCAATACATATTGACATATTTCTTATAAGTGTATATTTTAAATTTGGATTTCTGGTGTACATAACAATGTTAATATGTTATTTTACAATTTAAACACTTTAACAGAAACAACATTTAACTGGTAGATAAGTACATTAAATTTAATTGAAAAAATAGAACTAAATTGTTAACACATGATTATAAGCATTTATCATCATATATCTTCATCATGTGATATTTTAGGAAAAAAACACCAAATAACCTTTATTACTGAGGTTCAAAAGTACTTTACAAATCAGTATGTATCACGGTGCTAAAATAAAATAATTGCAGGCCTGTTATTTCCAAACATAAATCATATATACAGTGTCTGAGACAGATGATTCACTTTATTTAGAGTTTGTTATATCCAGAAAATTGCTCCAGAAAACAAAAGATCACAGTATTTTTGGTTAGCATTTGCCTTTTAGACCATTTATTAATCTAAAACATCATGTGTGAATATGCAATTAATACTACCTCAAAACTATTCATAGTCATTATGGGAGATATTATTATTTAGAAAAATAATTTGAGCTACTATTTATAATGACGTTTCTAGAGTTGTGTGCAAGAAGTAATAAATGCAGGGATTTCTTTTCCTTAATGAGATTTCAATTTGGTAGGCAAAATAAAACATCAATACATAAAGAACTATTAAACAAGCATAAATAAGAATGATAGATATAAAATAATATGGGGAAGAACTCTAGCTAGAGATCCTGAATGAGTGTTCAGCTTCTAAGCCAGGGAGAAATAAAGGGAAAGATATTGTAGGAAGAGGGAACAATGTAGATGATATAAAAACAGGAGATATGAGTATAATATATTCATTAAAGATAGGTTTGGATCAGCTAATGGAGGACTTAGAATGTAGGTCTATTTTAATGTAAGAAACAGTCAGTAAATGTGAAATGGTCAAAACTGTGACTTATTAAGCTTAGCCTGGATAACTATGTACAAAATCAACAGTATATAAACAGAATGCTCTAAGTAGGGACTAGAGCAGATATCATTTTGAAGTGGAGAATAGTTATTATAAATCATCCTGTGTTAAAAACGGCTGCATACTCCAGCCATTAAAAGGTGGACTCTACTTCCCTTTCCCTTGAATGTGGGCTGATTTTAAAGACTTTTTGATCAATAGCAGCATAAGTGATATTTTACACTGACAATGCTAGCTGCAAAGAACTATTGCAGCTTCTTCCTGAGCCTCTAGGAATTCTCACTCTGGGAAAAATATTATTTTCCATATGAGAACTGTCAATAAGCTCAGATTGTCATGCAAGACAAGCTACATGTAGATGGCCTGATGGTCAGATTCAGCTGAGCTCACCCTTCCAGACCTTCCCACTAGTTGCCTGATAGACCAGTCCATTTGCCTGTGGAATAGGACCAGTTCTACCCAATTAACACCATCTGGAGCAAAGGAGTTTTTTTATCTGAAACCTGCCCAAATTCCTTACCCACACAATTGTGAAGACTAATAAATAGTTGATGTTTTAAGACATTACATTTTGGGCTGCATAATTTGTCATTCAGCTATTGATAGGTAAAAACTAATTTGGTTACCAAAAGTAGTGGTGTGTTGCCATAATAAAAATTAAAGCACATGACATTAGCTTTGGGAAGAGGTACCGACTGACAACTAGAAGTGCCTTGAGGAGACTGTTAGTAAAATATGAAAGGGCCTAGAGACTCTTGGTGAAGGCTTGCAGAACAATGAGAAAATGTTATTAATATTATGGGGGAAGCAAGGAAGCATTTTGGTAACACTTACACAATTCAGGTAATTTCGAACATACAAATAATTCCTAATGGACTTTTGGAACTGATTAGGGAGATTTCCAGGCAGAATATAGAAAGTACCAACTGGCTTTTGCCAGTTGTCTATAATAAAACCTGAGTTTTAAAGATGAATTAAGAAACTATTATTTTTTTTTTAGCAAAATTGAAGAGAAATATATAGAAAATTTAAAGTAAAGAACTGATTTCAGGATAAAGATCAAACTGAAAGTTAAGTTGTAAATTCTGTTATAAAACTTTAGAAATACCTTGTTAGTGTCTCATGGACTCTTTCAGGTAAACAAAAGGGATTCTAAAGGCTTTAAGGGTATTATTTGTAGTTATACCTTATTAAAATATAGAGCTTCCAAGAATCTTAAAGGTATATCTCTAGAGGAAACTTATATACAAATAGAAGCCTAGAAAGAGAAGGACCTATCAGTAAAATAATTAAGTATTTGGATTCTGTTTAATGGAGTAAGTTTCACTAAGATTCATAGCATACTCACAATTTTTAGAGATTGTACCAATAAAAGTACCACCAGATTGGATTAAAAGGGAAAGAAAGTACAAGATGTAAAAAGGCTCAAGACACCCAAATGTTTTATGAAAAGGAGAAAGATGAAAACAGCTATTTAGCTACACATATGAGCCCTTTTATATGGAAAATATGGTGTGATTCAGCAGGGAGAATCAACATCCTAGAATGCGAGACCAAGAGCAATGGGGAATTGTTCCTAGGGAAGAAAAATGAACACTAATTAAGGAACTAATAATGTGCCTGACTGGATTTAAAAAATACTATGAACCAGTAATCCCTGCCTGTCTTCCATACATCTGCATCAAATTGCCTTCCTGTGTGCTTGGGAGAGGGAGAGCGAAGTGACTATGGGACTTTTCATTGGAACTCAGTGCTTTCCTGTCACAGAAGAACACAGTACAGGGCAGAATTCTGCCAGTGCCCACAGATGGAGCATTTAGACCAGCCCTGGGCCAGAGAAGAATCTTCCACCCCAGTAGGAAGAACCCTAGCCCTGGATGCCTTCACCACTGACTAACTAAATTCTCCAGGAGCACCAAAAAATTTGAGCGGCAATCAGGTCACAGTGACTGAAGTCTTGGGGAAAGCCCTGGTATTGTACTAGTCTCAGAGACAGTGGCCTTGGGGTGTGACACACTGTGACACTAGCTACAGCAGCCATGGGAATGCCTATATCACTCTTCCCCCAATTCCAGGCAAGAAGGCATGGGGAGAGACTCTTTCTGCTTGGGAGAAGAAGAAAGAGGAGTACAGAGGACCTTTTATTGCAACTTGAGTACTGGCTTAACCATAATAACATAAAGCACCAGGCAGATTCCTAAAGCCCCTGATACCAGGCCTTTGCTCCAGTAAAGCATTTCTAGACATTTCTGAACCCACTGTAGATCAGAAGAGAATGTGCTGCACTAGTGAGAAGGACCCAATTCTGGAAGGATTTACTACCTTTTGACTACAGTGGCCCTGGGTCTTGAATCAGCAGCAGCCAGGTGGTAATGGCTATGGGCCTTCAGTGAGTCCCAGTATTGTGCTGGTCTAGAAGGCCATGGGCTTTGGGTATAACCCAGAATAGTACCAGCTGTGCTAGCCACAGGAATGCCCATGTCACCCTTTCCTCAACTCTAGGCAGCTGAACACAGAGAGAGACTCAAGAGACTCATTCTGCTTGAGGAAAAAAAGAGGGAAGAGAGCAAGAGACTTTGCCTGGTAACCAAAGAAATTCTCCCTTATTTTTCCAAGTTCACCAAGGCTGTGTATCTAGGAGTCTTCAAGAGTTATGGCATTCCTGGACTTAGGGTTTCTCCTAGGGCTGAAATGGCTGCCGTGACCACAGGCTTAAGTCACAACACTCAATCCCCTTTGAATTCTTGGAAAGCCCTCTCAAGAAGGACTGTTAAGAAAAAGCCCAGAATGTGAAGACTGGAATAAATACTCAACTCTTCAATGCCAATATATCAACAAACATCAACAAGCATCAGTGACATCTAGGAAAACATGACCTAAACAAGCAGACTAATTAAAGTACTAGTGAGCAATCTAGGAGTGACATAGATTTGTGAACTCTCATACAGGAAATTCAAAATAGATGTCTTTAAGAGGCTCAAGAAACTTCTTGAGCCTCTTTCTATCAGAAAATTTACCAAAGATATTGAAATAATTTTAAAAAATCAAGCAGAAATCTGTAGCTGAACAATTCTATTTAAAATTAAAAAATGCATCAGTCTCTCAACAGCAGAATTAATCGAGGAGAAGAAAGCATTTGTGAGCTTTAAGACAGGCTAGATGAAAATACACAGTCAGAGGAGAAAAGAAATAAAAAAGAACGAAGTATGACTACAAAATCTTGACAATAGCCTCAAAAGGGCAATTTAAGAGTTACTGACTTAAAGAAGATGTAAAGAGAAAGATCAGGGTAGAAAAATTATTCAAACAAATAATAACAGAGAATTTTCCAAACCTAAAGAAAGAAGCAAATATCCAGGTACAAGAAGGTCAGAAAACACCAGTCAAATTCAACCCAAATAAAATTACCTCAAGACATATAATAATCGAACTCTCAAATGTAAAGAACAAAGAAAACATCCTAAAAGTGGAAAGTAGAGAAAAGAAGCAAATAATATATAAAGGATCCCTCATATGACTGGCAGCAGTATTCTCAGCAGAAATCTTACAGTCCAAGAGGTACTGGATGATACATTCAAAGTGCTGAAGAAAAAAATAATAATAAAACAACCCCATTGAACCTAGGATATTTTATCTAGCAAAGTTGTCCTTCAAACATGAAGGAGAAATATAGATTTTCCCAGACAAATAAAAGCTGAGGAAAATCATGAATACCAGACCTGCCTTACGAAAAACAATAAAACGTGTTTTCCAATCTGAAAGGATGCTAATAACCACCAAGAAATCACCTGAAAATATAAAATTCACTAGTAAAAGTAAGTACCATGTACAGAATATTCTAACACTGTAATTGTGGTATGTAAACCATTCATATATTTAGTAGGAAGACTAAAAGACAAA
>NW_012144966.1:20756400-20758315 GCF_000956105.1 Propithecus coquereli
CATATTTCTTATAAGTGTATATTTTAAATTTGGATTTCTGGTGTACATAACAATGTTAATATGTTATTTTACAATTTAAACACTTTAACAGAAACAACATTTAACTGGTAGATAAGTACATTAAATTTAATTGAAAAAATAGAACTAAATTGTTAACACATGATTATAAGCATTTATCATCATATATCTTCATCATGTGATATTTTAGGAAAAAAACACCAAATAACCTTTATTACTGAGGTTCAAAAGTACTTTACAAATCAGTATGTATCACGGTGCTAAAATAAAATAATTGCAGGCCTGTTATTTCCAAACATAAATCATATATACAGTGTCTGAGACAGATGATTCACTTTATTTAGAGTTTGTTATATCCAGAAAATTGCTCCAGAAAACAAAAGATCACAGTATTTTTGGTTAGCATTTGCCTTTTAGACCATTTATTAATCTAAAACATCATGTGTGAATATGCAATTAATACTACCTCAAAACTATTCATAGTCATTATGGGAGATATTATTATTTAGAAAAATAATTTGAGCTACTATTTATAATGACGTTTCTAGAGTTGTGTGCAAGAAGTAATAAATGCAGGGATTTCTTTTCCTTAATGAGATTTCAATTTGGTAGGCAAAATAAAACATCAATACATAAAGAACTATTAAACAAGCATAAATAAGAATGATAGATATAAAATAATATGGGGAAGAACTCTAGCTAGAGATCCTGAATGAGTGTTCAGCTTCTAAGCCAGGGAGAAATAAAGGGAAAGATATTGTAGGAAGAGGGAACAATGTAGATGATATAAAAACAGGAGATATGAGTATAATATATTCATTAAAGATAGGTTTGGATCAGCTAATGGAGGACTTAGAATGTAGGTCTATTTTAATGTAAGAAACAGTCAGTAAATGTGAAATGGTCAAAACTGTGACTTATTAAGCTTAGCCTGGATAACTATGTACAAAATCAACAGTATATAAACAGAATGCTCTAAGTAGGGACTAGAGCAGATATCATTTTGAAGTGGAGAATAGTTATTATAAATCATCCTGTGTTAAAAACGGCTGCATACTCCAGCCATTAAAAGGTGGACTCTACTTCCCTTTCCCTTGAATGTGGGCTGATTTTAAAGACTTTTTGATCAATAGCAGCATAAGTGATATTTTACACTGACAATGCTAGCTGCAAAGAACTATTGCAGCTTCTTCCTGAGCCTCTAGGAATTCTCACTCTGGGAAAAATATTATTTTCCATATGAGAACTGTCAATAAGCTCAGATTGTCATGCAAGACAAGCTACATGTAGATGGCCTGATGGTCAGATTCAGCTGAGCTCACCCTTCCAGACCTTCCCACTAGTTGCCTGATAGACCAGTCCATTTGCCTGTGGAATAGGACCAGTTCTACCCAATTAACACCATCTGGAGCAAAGGAGTTTTTTTATCTGAAACCTGCCCAAATTCCTTACCCACACAATTGTGAAGACTAATAAATAGTTGATGTTTTAAGACATTACATTTTGGGCTGCATAATTTGTCATTCAGCTATTGATAGGTAAAAACTAATTTGGTTACCAAAAGTAGTGGTGTGTTGCCATAATAAAAATTAAAGCACATGACATTAGCTTTGGGAAGAGGTACCGACTGACAACTAGAAGTGCCTTGAGGAGACTGTTAGTAAAATATGAAAGGGCCTAGAGACTCTTGGTGAAGGCTTTCAGAACAATGAGAAAATGTTATTAATATTATGGGGGAAGCAAGGAAGCATTTTGGTAACACTTACACAATTCAGGTAATTTCGAACATACAAATAATTCCTAATGGACTTTTGGAACTGATTAGGGAGATTTCCAGGCAGAATATAGAAAGTACCAACTGGCTTTTGCCAGTTGTCTATAATAAAACCTGAGTTTT
>NW_012144966.1:20761525-20770061 GCF_000956105.1 Propithecus coquereli
AAATAAAAAGCAAGAAATTAGAACATAGTACTAGAGAAAAATCATTTATAAATATATGAAGACAGGTAGAAAAGAAGAAAGGAAGAGAGGATTAACAAAACAACCAGAATACTAATAACAAAATAGCAGTAATAAGTTCTTACCTACCAATAATCACACTGAATATAAATGGACTAAATACTCCAATTGAAAGACATAGAGTAGCTGAACAGATAATAAACAAGATCCAACTATATGATGCCTAAAAGAAAATCACAACACTTATAAAGATACACATAAACTGAAAATGAGAGGATAAAAAATGATATCCCATCCAAATCAAAACCAAGAGGAAAAAAGAGTAGCTATCCTTATATAGTGCAATCCTTATATAGTGCAGGAGTAGCTATGCTTATATCACATAAAATAGATTTCAAGACTAAAACTGTAAAAAGAGACAAAGATGGTTATTATATAATGCTAAAGGGGTCAAATCAGCAAGACAATATAACAATTATAAATATATATGCATCAAACACTGGAGCACCCAGATATATAAAGCAAATATTATTAGAGCCAAAGAGAGAGAGACTCCAATACAATAATAGTTGGATACTTCAATATCTCACCTTCACCATCACACACATAATCTAGACAGAAAATCAATAGTGAAACATTTAATTTAAAGTGTACTATAGCCCAAATGAATTTAATAAACATTTATAGATCATTTCATTCAACAGCTGTAGAATGCACATTCTTCTCATAAACACATGGAACATTCTTAAGGAAAACTATATATTAGGCCACAAAACAAGTCTCAAAAAATTCAAAATAATTAAAATCATATCAAGGATCTTTTCTGATGATAATGAAACAAAACTAGAATCAATAACAGGCAGAGCTTTAGAAACTATATAAATACACAGGCATTAAACAATATGCTCCTGAATGACCATCAATAAAGAAATTAAGAAAAATTAAAAGAAATTGAAAACATGAATATAGAAACACAATATATCAAAATATATGGGATACAGTAAAAGCAATACTAAGAAGGAAGTTTATAGCAATAAACATCCACATCAAAAAAATAGGAAAGCTTCAAATAAACAGCCTAACAATGCATCTTAAATAGAATAGAGAAAAAAGAACAAATCAAAACCAAACTTTGCATAAGAAAAGAAATAATAAATATCAGAGCAACAATAAAAATAATGAAACTAAAAAACAATACAAAAGATAAGTGAAATAAAAATTTGGTATTTTGAAAAGATTAACAAAATCAACACACTTTTAGCTAGACTAAGAAATAAAAAAAGGAGAGAGACCAAAATAAATAAAATCGGAGGTGAAAAAGGAGGCATTACAATTAATACTACAGTATTTCAAAGAATCATTAGAGAAAATTATGAACAACTATATGCCAATAAATTGGAAAACCTACAAGAAACAGATAAATTGCTGCACACATATGCTATACCAAGATTGAACCATGAAGAAATAAAAAACTTGAATAGACCAATAACAAGTAATGAGATAGAAGCAGCAATTAAAAAAAAAAAAATTCCTGTGGAAGAAAAGTCCAGAAACTGATGGTATCACTGCCAAATTCTACCATACATTTAAAGAAGATATAGTACCAATTCTATTGAAAATATACAAACAAATTGAGGACTGTGGAATACTTCCAGACTCATTCTGTTTTATAGTAGTACCATGACAGCAAAACCAATGACACAATGACAAAAACTACAAGCCAATATTTCCATGAACATAGATGCAAAAATTCTCATCAAAATACTAGCAAACTGAATTCAATAACACATAAAAAAGATAATTCATCAAGATCAAGTGGTAGTCTTCCCAAGGATGCAAGGATGGTTCAACATATGTAAATAAATAAATATGATACGTCCCCTCAATAGAAGGAAGAACAAAAACCATATGATGATTTCAATAGATGCTGAAAATCCTTTCAATAAAATTCAACATCTCTTCACGATAAAGGCTCTCAACTAACTTGGTATAGAAGGAACATACCTCAAATGATAAGGTCAAATATGACAGACCCACAGCAGTATCATACAGAACAAGGAAAAACCAAAAGCCTTTTGTCTAAGAGTTGGAACAAGGCAAAGATGAGCACTTTCGCTACTTTTATTCCACATAGTACTAGTCAGAACAATTAGACAAAAGAAAGAAATAAAAGGCATCCAAATTGGAAAGAATGAAGTCAAATGATCTTTGTTTGATCTTATATTTGGAAAAACTCAAAGATTCCACCACAAAAGTGTTAGAACTAATGAACAAATTCAATAAATTTGCAAGATCCAGATTCAATATACAAAAAACAGTAGCATTTATTTCTGTATGCTAACAGTGAATAATCTGAAAAAGAAACCAAGAAAGTAATCCCATTTTCAATAAGTACAAATAAAATAAGGTAGCTAGGAATAAATTTAACCAAAGAAGTGAAATATATCTCTACAATTAAACTGTAGAACATTAAAAGAAGTTGAAGAGAGAACAAAAAAATGGAAAGATGTTCCCTGTTGATAAATTGAAAGAATCAATATTGTTAAAATGCCCATACTACTTGAAGCAATCTACAGATTCATTGAAATCCCTATCAAAATGTCAATGATATTCTTCACAGAAATAGAAAAAAATAATCCTAAAATTTATATAGAACCACAACACAACCCAGAATAGCCAAAGCTACCCTGAGCAAAACAAACAAAGCTGGAAGCTTCATATTATCTGACTTAAAATTATACTACAAAGCTATATCAACCAAAAGAGCATGGCACCGATATTAAAAAAGACTCATAAACCAGTGGAACAGAATAGAGAAAGCAGAAATAAATACTTACATTTACAGTCAATTCACTTTTGACAAAGGAACCAAGAACATACATTAAAGAAAGGACAGTCTTTAATAAATTATGCAGGAAAAACCAAGACAATAGTAGACAGTTTCTAAAAAAAAAAGTTAAAAATGAAATGATCATATATGATCCAGCAATCCCATTGTTGGGTATATATACAAAAGAAAAAATATCAGTATATTGAAGAAACATCTGTACTCTCATGTTTATTGCAGCACTGTTCACAAGAGCCAAGATAGGAAATCAATGTAAGTTTCTATCAATGGATGAATGGTTAAAGAAAATGTGGTACATATACACAGTAGAATATTATTCAGCCATTAAAAAGAATGAAATCCTGTCATTTGCAACATCATGAATGGAACTGAAGGACATTATGTTAAGTGAAATAAGCCAGTCACAGAAATACAAATATCACACGTCCTCAGTTATTGGTGAGAGTTAAAGAAAACCGAACTTAGGGAGATAGTACAATGATGGTTACCAGAGGCTGAGAAAGTTAGTGGGCAGGGGACAAAGAGGGGTTGGTTAATGTGTACACAAATACAATAAGATAGAGGGAATGAGATCTACTGCTCAATAGCACAATAGTTTGACGATAGTTAAAAATAATTTATTGCATATTTAAAAATAATTAGAAGAGTGGAATTGAAAAGTTCTTAACAGATAGAAGTGATAAATGCTTGAGGTGATGAATATTTCAATTACTCTGATATGATTATTAGGCATTGTGTTTTTATATGTACAAATATGTACAAATAATACACATCCATAAAAATTTTATTATAAAAAGTACAATGCAAGAAAAATTCTATAACGCTGATGAAACACCACTGTTTTGCTGTTATTGCCCCAGAACAACACTGACATCAATAAAAAGAAAATATAAAAACACAGTCTTGGGAGACAAGACCGGACGAGGAAGAGGAGATGAGACCAGACGAGCAAGAGGAGACCAAATCAAAAGAGAAGACCAGACCAGACTGGACTGGAAGAGTGAGAGAGTGCTAAGTTCTCAATATGCAATACCTCATTCAGACCTCATGACCCATCCTATAAGATAGGTATTGTTCTTTACCTTATTTATAGATGAGGAAACTAAGGCTTAGAGAAGTTATATAATCTGCCCAACGTAACACCTTAAATCATGAAACTGAGAATCAAAACCAAACACACACACACACAAACACACACACACGCACATTCTTGAACAGCATGTTAGCAGCTTAGCGTGAAGGATGTCATATATTCTATTGCCAGTGTTTGGAACACAGGGACTAAAGGCATAGTTGAGCATGCCTGGCACAACCTCTAGCCTGGGACTGTGTTTAGTGACGGTGATAATAAGTCACATGGTGACTTTGAAAAATTCCGTATATCAAGTAAGTAAAAAAAATGATGTCTGACATTCTTACCTATACAAAAAAAAAATGCACCCTCGGAGTCCATCAGTAAACTGGAAAAAGTGGATATTGAAAAAATTTTTAACATTGATAATGAAGCTCCAGGTCTTCATTCCTTGACCAACGGTGATATAGCTGAAATGGTTCTGAATCAAGGTGATTGTGATAATAGTGACGATAAAAATGATGCTGCTAAGAGTGCAGAAAAGGTGCTTATAGATTACATGGAGAAAATGTGAGATGGGCTTATTAAAGGACTAGAACAGCATGGATTCATAACAAAACAAGAAATCATGTCAGTTTATTAAACCAAAGAGAGACTTCTAAGATGAAAACTGATGTTAATGAGGCAGATGACTCTGGAGGAAACATCTTAAAAATCCGTCTAGCAGAATGCCTCTTCAGAATGCCTAGAGGACCTACCTCCTGGTCTCTCAACTGCTTTGATGTTTTTTCTCACCAAAAATTAAATATGATTCATTTTAATCAAAACACAGCATTGTAAATGGAGGCTGAAAGCCTGCCCTTGTCTACTGTTGTTTAAGAGCAGATACAGGTATTCTGATGATGCTTTACTCTGATGTCTAGTTACCCTGAACACATTATCTTTTCAATGTATTAATGATTTGTCACATTTTTATTATTAAGTATTCATGTATGAATAAATGTAAAAAAATGATTGTTTATTGATAGCATATAAACTCATAGTCAGAAATGATGCTGCCACACAACCACAAATTCTCCTGGGTGGCTGAGATAGGGATACCTTTGCTTTCTGATGGTTCAGTGTACACAGAATTGGTTTCATGCACAAAATTATTATTGAAGATATTATATAAAATCATCTTCAGGCTATGTACTTAAGATGTATATAAAACATAAACAAATTTTGTGTTAAGACTTGGGTATCATCTCCAAGATATATCATTATGTATATTCAAATATTTCCAAATCCAAAATCTGAAACACTTTTGGTCTTAAGTATTTCAGATAAGGAATACTCAACCTGTAAATATCCATATTGAGCAGAAAAATTATGAAGATTAGCACAGCCAAAATTTCTAAAAAAAAATCATGTGATATAATAAATTATTTGTTGTTAAATTTTCAATTAATTTGTTATACATGAAAAATAGATAATCTAAATGGCAATACTTAAGGAATGGTCAAAAAAAAAAGAGAGGATATAATTCTGTGGTTAAAAAGTCAATAAGGAAGAACTGAAAGTTTAACAAGAAATATTGAGTGTAATTCTTGAACATATTTTTATATTGAAATCATATGGGAAAACTTATAAATTAATGTGTTGATTTGAACTCTTCTTAAACAACAAAATGAGAAAAAATTGAGAGGATCTTCTGCAGGACTTTCTCTTTACTGAAATTTATATGATAAGCATCTTAATACTTTGAAAAGTCTCTTCCTTCTAAAGTACAAAAGAACATCATCTTACAAATTTTTCTGTCAAAGCCGACTGCAGATAAACATTGATACCATGATTATATAAATCATAAATAATATAATTTAAAAGATTCAATGGCATAAAATGCATTTCTAATTAGAAAAACTAAATCCCTTCCAATGTCATTTGGAAACTCAAAAAGGACTTCAAAGCCTTCTAGATGTTCATATCTTCAAAATAATTCATATCAAACTGGCTAGTCTCTAGTGGCTGTATTAGAAGTACTCAGGTTGATAAAGACAAATAGCATCTTTCCCTGCCAGTGAAAAGATGAATTGAAGTCATATATTACATATTCATCTTTGATTTAAGGTAATAGACAGTGTCTTATGTCAAAATGGATAATTATTTAAATCTCCAAGCATTTTTTTCTGCCTAACAATATTCAACAATGATGTCAGAACAAGGACTTGCACACACATAGTTCTCATCATTGGAATATTAAAATCTTATTTGGACCAGCTACATTTTTCAAAGCACTGTATTAAACTGATGATTATTATTACAGCTTTTTATGCTGAATAATATATCTTAATCTGGAGCAAGTTATTTCTTTGATAAGTTTATGTAAATACCTTTCTTCAAATGTAAAGAATTTTTGTTCCTATGGTTCTTATTAAACATTTCCTTTGATGAAGTTAAGGCAATAACAACAAAAACAATGAAGGTATCATACAGTGTAAGAAACTGTTCTATTTTTCAGTAACCAAATAGTAATAAAGTTTGCTTGTAAGCTGAGAAAATACACTTATTAAGATATATGTATATATATATTAATTTAATCATTTAATTATCCAAGTTATTCAGCATCCAAAATGGAGCTATTACTATGCAAAATAAAAATATATAGCTTCTTGATTTTAAAGATCTTATATGTTACACTTATATATACACTATTAATATTTAATTCAACACAGTAAATGTTCCAACAGGTTAAAAAATCATAGGGTGCTAAGGAAGTGTGTGCATATGTAAAATAATTGAGTTACATTATAAGGAGAGCAATGTAAAGTGAATACGTATGTTTAATATAGTGTAACATCAAAATCACCATTAAAATCCCTCAAATCATTCACAAAATACTTTATACATGGTTTTGGATAAGCATTAATGCATGCAAAAATATGTGAAATCTTTGAGATGAAACGAAGAAAGGAAGAGGAGAAATGTCTTATCACAGATTCTAAATATTTGATCCAGTCTCACTTTAAGCCAACTATGTAATAGGAAATGGGTGGAGATTCTAAATTCTTTGTTAATTTTCAGCACTTATAACACTCAATTTTAGTATTAAATATTACCAAACTTAATGTAACTAAATACATATGTTTGCTTTTATATGGATAACAGAAGTTAGTGAGCTTGCCTTTTCATGTAGGTGCAAAAGTCTTGATGGCATTCGAATGAGCAAGCACAAAATTATTAAAATATTATAATTCTATAATTCTAATATGTCTCTATCTATATCTATGTCCATATCCATGTCCATGTCCATATCTATATCTATATGTATTTACCTTATCTAGGTCAGTGTCAAGTAGGAAATATTCCTGGTCAGTATTTGAATTGGGTTTTTTTGAGAGATGAATATGATTTAGCTAAGCAGGGAAATGAGCGGAAGCACTCTTGGGTAGAACATACGAAGGCACTGAGGCATGGCAAAACACAGCATTGCCAAGGTATAGCGAGTTGTTCTGTGTGCCTGGAGCACAGGTGTGAGGGGAAACTGCCAAATTATGAGGCTAGAGAACTAATCACGGGGTAGATTAAAAAGGGTCTGGTATGCCAAGCTAAGGGGTTTGAATTTGGTCCCGAAGGTAACAGGGGGCCATTCATCAAACAAAACTCAACTCATCACACAAAATTAAAAACCGGGGTGAAAGAAAAGGAAAAAAAGTGGGGAAGGAAATTATTACTAATGCATCCCTCATCTTCTCCATGCAATAACAGTTTTTAAAAGATGAAGCAGTGCTAGTAGTATTAAACGTACCTTGCCTTATACTTCAAGTTGTAGAAAGGCAGTGTAGAAGGCAACGTAGAAAAGCAATGATGCTGTCAAGAATGAAATGCTATCTGGTAATTCATTCATGGTTACAATGACATGAACAAAAGTACACAATGGTCCCATGAGGGGAGCATCCAGTCAAGAATCTTCAGTCACAGGCAACTAGAACATTTGACAGGAATTCATGTCACTTTCCAAGCCTTGAGCTTTGAGAGATCATCATGTGATCCTTCATCACCAATGGGCTCAGAAATTCCGGGAATGTTTTATTATTGGGGTGGGGGGTGCACATTAAGGATACCTACCAGATAACTATTTGAATTTCTGTCAGCCTAACAGTTATAACAAATGAAATTTCTCTTTTATGACAATATATTTGAATGGCTCTAGAACTACATATATGTCTAAAATTGAAGTGTATGTCCCTCAATGTTATTTTTTTCTGAATACCTAGTATGGATCAAATTAAGTGCCTCGGGACACAGTAGTTCAGTTTTGATTAACATGAAAGATGGAAATAAGAATTTACATCTAAAATTGACAGAAAATTTTGAACTCAAGCACTGCCATGTACAAACAATGAGATCTTGGGAATGTTAGTCTTTACTAGCTTTAATTTCCTGATATGAGAAAGAATCCAAGAAACCACGAGAACAATCCAGGAAATGAATGAAAAATTTTCCAAAGAAATTGAAATACTAAAGAAAAACCTAACAGAAATTTTGTCAATGAAGGAGGAATTCAGGGAACTTCAAAATACAATGGAAAGCCTCAAGAACAGAATGGACCATGCAGA
>NW_012144966.1:20771641-20793437 GCF_000956105.1 Propithecus coquereli
AAAGCATTTCTGAGAGGAAAACTAATAGCAATAAATGCTCATATCCAAAAAACAGAAAGATCAGACACTGACAACCTAATAAATAGAATCAATACCGACTTTTTAATGTTCTTGAGAAGATTAAGTTATATAGCATATGCAAAAGTCTCTGATCAAATAACAAAAATAATATAGATCAGTAGTTAATATGATGCACCTTGAATGATAGACACTATTTCTGCCTTGAGACACAATATGAAAGGGAGATCAGTATAGTTTTGTGGAGTCAAGAGAAAGCTTTACTGAAGATGTAGAAATCACACACATACACAAAATCCCTAAGTAATTCTTGTTTTTACTTTATGTCACATTGTTAAGGTTATACTATTACACAGAGAAAATCAATTAGGAAGGTGCTAAAAAGCAGATTAAAATTTTAAGGGACTAAAGAATTGCTATAAAAGAAAGGTGGACTCTACACTGTAATTGTTATTCTTATACAAGTTACTGTTGCCAGTGCAAAGTAGAACTGGATAGATTTGATCTTGCCATGAGTAACTACCTTCCCAAAGCAAAATGTTCACTCATGTGTGGTGAATTACAATGCCCCAAGGTACAACTTAGTAAATTGCTTCTTCTTAGGCATTGACTGGAACCCCTGAAGAAAAATAAAATCAGTGTGTGCTAGTGAACTCTGTGTTCTCAGACAAATTGTTTTCCACAGGATTAATGTAACAAAGCAAACTTGAATGTCTATGGTGTATTAGTTTTTTTCCCTTATAAAATGACCTAGAGGTTTATATTTGCTTAATGTTATGCATATCTTCAATCCATTTGAAAGCATTAGAAATGTGAAACAGCATTTTTCTTTCACCACATACGTATTCATTTAGTCATAAAGAATGAAATTGGCTGCATCAGAGGATCAGAATTAATAGCAGGTAATTTTACATCAAGCCTGGAGTATGTTGCTCTTAGAAATAGTCTACGAGTTATTTGAAATGCTTTGAGATATTCCTCAATATTTACTTTATGCATCAAAGATTATTCATTCTTTCTCCTACATATTTCTTTGAGACTTACTCCTAGAAATACACAAAAAGGGTGTACGTATTTTGCAAGGTTACAGGATTGATGCTCTTGCACATGAAAATAGCATAGGGAAGGCTTCAGAGACCTATTGTTTCTCCGAATGCACAATTTAAGAGAAACTGGAGAATTAATTTGCAATCATATTTTAAGGATCAAAAAGGGTGTATGCAAAATTTGATAATTGGCAAATATTAGAAACATAATAGATTTCTGAAATAGGATTATATAAAACCAAATTCAACTTATGTATAACCTTCTTTTGTTGTGATTTATGTATGTCTATGAAACATGGATATTACTTTCTCTCCACTTTGATAGGAAGCTCTTTATATAGTTGATGAAATGTTGCTAAAACTCAGATAATAGCACATTTTTTCTATACTTATTTTCAACACAGCTCAAGGATATTTTATCATAGTAATAGCCCTCTGGGGTCCCTCAACATGAATTTCTTCATAGTCCATCCATTAGGCACCCAAAGAAAGCATGGAAGCACCCTTTTCTCTTCAGGATCTATAAATTCTTAATCACATTTTTAACAGACTCTATGTATGAAGAATTAACACAAAGCAATTTCTATACTTTTTTGGTTTAAATTATCTTGCTCTTTAATATTTCTTTCTATCCCTAATCAAACATAACTCTCTAACTATCTTGACATCAATGGGAAAAATAAAAACAAAGTAGTGGAGAAGCTGTGAGTTCTTTAAGATTTAGCACTAAAGAACTCAGAAATCGTAGATTTTAGTTCTTATCTGAGAAAATAACTAGCTATTTTTCTCATATGTAATATGACGGGATTACTTCATTCATTCATTCATTCATTCATTCAACATTAAGGTAGTTGTATAACGCTATAATAAATCTTTATTTCAAGCTTACTAAGAACCAAAATCGGGGCGAGTCTTTGTAGGACTCAACATGGAACAAATCATAATAATTGCCCTAAAGATGTTTATAATCTATTAAGACAATGGATCTTACATTTTTTGTTTGCTAATCCCATATCTATATCTTATTTATAATTTATCCATGTATAGATCTATAGTCATATTAACATTACTAATAGCAAAATAATAAATTTTAAATAGTAATAGCAATTACTTAACTTTTAAAACTTAAAATATACATTGAACAGTTAAAATGAATATTAAGTGAATAATATTTAAATATATTTTATCCATGTTATAAAATATTTTTCTTTGTAAAATACAATTGATAACATTTTAAAATATAAAATTTGATTGAATATTTCGTTATCTTATAAAATATAGAATTGAATATTGTGATATGATTCTAGAGTTTTACTCTAACTTAATAATTTATAATTTATCTCTAATGACCTTCAAAGTGAAAATTTTACTAAAAAAAAGATAAATACACCCTCATGGAAAGAGTGTATGGTTGATTTCAATAACTAAATATGAATCTTCTTTATCAATACCTCACATCGATTACATAGGAACTTATGAGAGTTAGCTAATACATTTCCACCTGTATTGATATCCATTAGTTTTCTGTCAAAGTACCAGAAGATGTTGTATAAACAAGTGTTCAAAATGTGATATAAACCCAGCAGATTCTTTTTTTAATATTTTTGAAAAGGTTAATAAAATAAATTATATTTCCCAATTTATTTTTAAAATATTCCAGTGTGGCAGTTAGTTTGTTACAGACGGCACCCTTGTATTATTTTTGGCAATTAAATCATCTAATAATTAAAACATTTACAAACAGCATTTTTTTATTCCTAAATGTTCTTCATAATGTTTTCCCCAAAGCAACCACTTTTTTATTCATTTTCAAAACTATGCTTAGCTTGAAAGGATAAATTTTGGACATTTTATGTAACATACTATTATTTACAGTTATTTCTCATTAAAGATAAGGTAGACACTTCAAAATACTTCTTTTCCAGAACTGAACAACACATGAGTGATTGATCAGAGTTCATTAACAATTTTGAATTAAGATGTTTATATTGACAATTTCAAACTTATAAAATAATTACCAAAATAGCAGAGAGTTCCCTAATACCCTCAACTTAATCTCCCCTAATGTTAACATCTTACATAACCATAGTGTGATTATCAAACGAAGAAATTATCACTAGTACAATGCTATTAATTAAATGTCAGACTTTATTCTGATTTCTTTAGTCTTCCCACTAAGTCTTTTTTCTATTCCAGGATCAGTTCAGAATCCCACATTTAATTTAGTTGCTTGTGTTCTTAGCCTCCTTCCTGCCACATTCTTGGTCTTTTTTTTTTTTTTTTTTTTAGACAAGAGTCTTGCTCTGTTGCCCAGGCTAGAGTGCAGTGGTGTCATCTTAGTTTACCGCAACCTCCAACTCCTGAGCTCAAGCTACCCTCCTGCCTCAGCCTCCAAAGTAGCTGGGACTACAGGCAAGCATCACCACCCCTGGCTAATTTTTTGTATTTTTGTAGAGACAGGGTCTTGCTCTTGCTCAGGGTCATCTCCAACTCCTGAGAGCTCAAGCAATCCTCCTGTCTTGGCCTCCCAGAGTGCTAGGATTATAGGACCTTGACATTTTAAGCAGTACCAGCAGTTGTTTTTCAAGAATGCCCCTCATTTGAATTTTTTAATATTTTCTCATAAGTTGATTATGGTCCTCTATTTTTGACAAATATAGCACAAAAGGGATGTAATAGGGATATGATATAAATATGTCTTCTTGCAGTTGATGTTAATTTGATCATTTTATTAAAGTGATGTTAGTTTCTGAACTATAAAGTCATTGTTTAAAAATTTTAAATTAATAAACATCTTAAGGTACATACTTTGAGACTATGCAACTATTGTCTTTTCATTCAAGTATTTGCATATTTATGTTAGCTTCCATTGGTGCATCTTGCCTGTAAAAATTATTAGTGTGGTATTTTAATGGTGATTTTCTCTTTCCTTTTTCCATTGTACTTTTATTAACTGGAATGTTCTGTAAAAATCAGCTGCCCCTTCTCTCCTATTTGCATGATCATCAATTATTTATATAAATATGAATTCATTGATAATTTATACTTGGGCTATATTATAATACAATTATTATTTATTTTATTATTTAAATTGTTCCAGCTTTTGCTGATAGCTCCAGTGCCCTTTCAACATGCCCCCAAACTTTCTCAAACCCTTTCTACTACAAGACACCTGTATTTTTCCATACGAAGTACTAGGATCTACCAGTTTTCTAAAGCCTTGGTTCCCTTTACTGTAGAATAGTATTTAGACATCAAGATCTCAGCGGTAAATGTGCTTATTGCTACTAGACTGTCATTGCTCATAGACCCTAAGAAATTTAAATATGTATACTAACCCATGCATATACATCTTACATCTATCTATCTATCTCTCTATATTTATCTTTATCATGATCATTAGCTATCTATTATCTATTTAATCTATCTCTAAATACCATGAGTTTAGGCTGGGCACAGTGGTAGGCATCTGTAGCCCTAGCTACTCAGAAGTCTGAGGTGGGAGGATTGCTTGAGCCCAAAATTGCAGTGATCTATAATTGCATCTCTGCACTCCGGCCTGGGCAACACAGCAAGAACCTGTCTTAAAATAAAAAATAAAAACAAAAACAAAGCACAAGTTCATACTGATACTTATGAATCCAATCCAATATCACAACTTTTATTCTATACTTCTCCCTTTTTCTATTTGTAATATCTTTATCCATGAGTAAGAAATCTACCTTTTATTATTTATAATATATTAATTATTTATTTAATCCTAGCATACACATAAAAGCAGTTTCAGAATTTCTTTGAAATTTGCTAAGTACAATATATCTGTACAGATCCTATTTTTTTTTTCTTTCTGTAGCCCTCAGTATTGTTTCTAAATACTGTTGAGGCTTTGCTGTGGTAATAGTGGCAGTGAAACTCTTTCTAATGCTCTACATCTTTGAGTGGAAATCAGGAGTCCAATAACCCTTTTAAGTGATTTGCCATGAGATAACCATTAAAACTTGATATAAAGTTAAAAAAAAGATAATTATGGTCATTTCCCATCTCATTACAAAGTTTCACAAGTATCTATCCATGAAGATAATATTAAGTATCTATAAATCCATTTATTAGGCATATGGAAATTACAATACATTAAAATATATTAAATATGATGAAACTAGTCAGGGTGATACAGTCAACCTTTCTCCTTCGGAAATGTCACTGGTTTTTATTTATATGTTAGGTTATCTTTATGAAAAATATGTTTCATTGACTTTCAGAACTTCAGATAACATTCATGGAAACTTGCCACAATTAAGTGGACATTAATATAGACTTTTCCAACATTTTAATTCTATCATTTCAATACGAGACCATCTTCATTATTGCAGAAGCAGAGGAATAGAGGACCTGGGCAATTGTACATTGATGTTTTCCCAACTTTAGTCTAGAAGTGACCCATCATTTCTGCTTTCCTATTATTGGTCAGATGTAGTCACATGGTCCTTCCCAACTGTGAAAGGCTAAGGTGTAGGCTCTTCCAAGTGCTTGGAATAGGGAGAATGAATATTGGTAAATATTAATAGTATCTTTAACACTTATTTTATGTATACACTACTAACAGAATACAAACTGAGTAAGTGTATTAAACAGAACTTGAGCTTTGAAAGATGAAAATAGCTATAAACGTAAGTTCTTATGTTTTCTTCTTTCATCCCAGGAGACTCCTTTAGATGTCTCTTGGAAACAAATAAACCTAATGGAACCCTCTATAGGAGGATAGAGCCAAACAGGAAAAGAAATATCATATTCCTTTTATACTGCTGAAACACATAGGAGCAGTATCCAATCATGTATTAAAAGACAAGGAATATTCATAAGCTGACACTTTTAATATCACTAAAGGCAAGCGAGGCAAAGGGGAAATAGAATGCCCCAGAAATTCTTAGAACTTACATTCTAAGAAGCTTTCTGATTCCAGTATAAGAGAAGACAGAATTTCTGTAGAGACTTATAGAGGTTTCTTCCAAAATAAGGTTATAGGATTAAAAGTGGATTATTTTATTTACATAAGCCTGATCAACCAAATTCCATTTCTTAATATGTAAAATTTTAGTATTTCTGAATGAAAAAACATAATTAAACAAAAATACATATAGTCCAAGACCTTTTTATTAGATTGGTATTACACATCAATCTCAAATAGGCACTTTGGTATTATTTGTAACCTGAAACTCAAATGGATTAAGAAATATATTATTAATGATACTGTTCTCTTATGCAAATAATTAAAGAAACAACTAATCCCACAAGCAAATCTAATAAATTGCAGATTTTGCCTATGCCCTTACTACATTATTAAACTCCATCCATCAAAAAAAAAAAGCAGTCATACATTTAATACAAAATTACTTTTATTTGGTATTGAGTTGTTTTTCCTGTAATAATGTTGACATTTTTTCTAATATAATTATACAGTGGTTACCCATGTATTTCAGTCACATCGTCTAAGGGATATTTGGCTATGTTTAAATATAAATAAAAATAACTGAAATTTTATTTATTTTCATAATTTCTGCCTGGAAAGAATATTGTGTAGTAGAAGAGACAGTAAGATCTGTATTAAATGAGACTTAAAATTGAAATAAAACTAACATATCTAAGTGAACGTGAATCACCTATAAAATGGGGCTAATAGAACTTGTTGTATATATGTGTAATGATGATAAAACTAGATAACTTACATAAAACACCTAGATAATTCTTGGAATGACAACCTACTAAAAATTGAAGGTAATTGGAAGATGAACTAAGATAAAATATTCTTGTTTATATCAGTTAGAATCACAGGTTCATATATATTAATCAATTTAAATTGCTAACTTCCCCACAAGATGCCTCTTTTAAAGATTGAGAGACTATTGTCAAAACTGCAATGATTCTCACTGCTGGCTGCAACTTTGAATTATGCTATACCATTAAAAAATGCTCATTAAGAGAATGAAAGAACAAGTCACAGACTGGGAGAAAATATTTGTAAAATATTTATCTGCAAAGTACTAGTATCTAAAATATACAAAGAACTCTTAAAACTCAACAATAATAAAACAACCCAATTAAAAAGTGGGCAAAAGATCTGAACAGGCATCTCACCAAAGAAGATATACAAATGGCAAGTAAACATATGAAAAGATGGTTAACAGTATATGTCACTAGGGAATTGAAAGTTAAAACAACAATGAAATACCATCACATGCATGTTGGAATGGCTAAAACCCAAAACCTGATAGCCTCAAATGCTGAAAATGTAACAATGGGGATTCTCATTCATTGTTGGTTGAAATGCAAAACGAGCAGTTGTGTGTGTGTGTTTTTAATATTGTCTTACCATATGATCCAACAATTGTGATCCTTAGTATTTATTCAAATTAGTTAAAAACTTATGTCTGCAAGAACTTGCCCACCAATGTTTTTAGCAGCTTTATTTGTAATTGTCGAAAGCTAAAGCAACAAAGCTGTGATATAGCCATGTAATGAAATACTATTCAGCCATAAAAAGAAATAATCTATCATACCACAAGAAGGTATGAAAGGACTTTGAATACATATTGCTTAATGAAAGAAGTCAACCTGAAAGACTTCATACTCTATGATTCCAAGAATACGACATTCTGAAAAAAGCAAAATTTATGGATAGTAATAAGATCAGTGGTTGTCAGATATTAGGCAGGAGAGATTTTTAAGGCAGTGAAACTATTCTGTGATAGTTTAATGGTAGATACATTATATTATGCATTTTTCAAAACCCACTGAAGTGTATAAGAGAAAGAGTGAAAACTAATGTAAACAATGAACATTAGTTAATAGCAATTCAATATTGGTTTATCAATTTTAACAAATATACCACACTAATGCAAAATTTCAATACTAGGAGAAACTGTAAGAGTGGTGAGAGACAATATTGGAAAACTCTGTATTATGTGCCTAATTTTGTACAAACATAAACCTGCTCTAATAATAAGGTATATTAATTAAAAAATAATAACTCAGAGAACTGAAGAGTTCCCTAGTTATTTCTTATACACAACTACATTGTTGAATATCTTAATTATTTTTTATTACCTGTTTTCATCAGTAAATGAATAAGCCTCTCTGGAACATATAATTGCAACCATTCCAAGTCTTAGGTAGCTATCTATCTGTCCATTGTTCCAAAAAGCTCCACCTTTCTATTCAGACATAGAATTGTGAAACATGATGGTCAGCCCTTTTCATGGGGAAGTCTAAAGCTAATCAGCTAATTGTTGGCTGTCGGAATGGATCTTTCAGTCTGCCTCAACCTATGAATTGTGTACCTGAATTTCTTATATTTTTTTGCTGCTTTTCACGTGTGTCTACTGCTTTTTTGATATATCGTTTTAGAAATTGAACTTTGTCCTGTTATCTGACTACATAAGTGAATCATTTGAAAATGTCAGACATAAACATATAGAAAGATTGAAATGTTTTAAATGTTATGTTACATAAGAGATTAAACCAAATTTTCACTGCAGTTTTCAGTAAATTATTTCACTTCACCTCAAAAATTGGAAATATGCTTCGTGAAGTATTTGATAATTTATTTGAATTCTTGTTTGATTATTCACTGAGTTATTATTATAAGTGCTATTTATTGAGTCTCAATCACCTACATCTACCTTTATAAAAAATTTAAAAAGATTATTTTATTACCCTTTTATTCAGTATTTTTCCCAACTTTGTTTTACCCATTGTTCTCAATTAGATACCCTACCCTTCATTTGATTTTTTCATAAGTACCATATATGTTCAGATATCTGGTTAAACATTATTCTGGGTGTGCTTTTTGGATAAGATTAACGTTTAATCTAATAGACTGAGTAAAGCAGATTGCCCTTCCCAACGTGGGTGGACCTCAATCCACGGAAAGCACGGAAAGCACGCATAGAACAAAGGGTTGAATAAGGGAGAATTTACTCTCTCCGACTGTCTTCAAGCTGAGATGTGGTCTTCTCCTGCCTTTGGACCATCAGTTCTCCTGGGTATCCTGAGTATCCAGCCTGCTAGGACTTCTCAGCCTCCATAATCACATAAGCCTATTTTATATATAGGTGTGCATATATATATAGAATATATGTTACACATATATAAAATATAGACTAAAGAATATGTATTTTACATATTATATATAATATATTCTGTAGTTTGTGTAATCTATCTATCTATCTATATATAATCTCATACTGGTTATGTTTCTCTGGAGAACCCTAATACAACAACTACATATCTATGTGAGGGTGAATTTTCTTCATATACTTCAACCAAAGCACCATAGTGCAACAGAGTAAATGCAAAGACATATATGATAATGGAGCTTTCATCTATTTAACTAGACAATAAGGAGATTTACAAAAATATAAAACTATTGTTATTCTCCTCACTATGTTTTGTATTGGAAATTAATGGTTTTATTTTTTTCAAAAATATGTAATGTTTACATTTAATAGGTTTATTGCTTTTTAAATCAATCAATGAATAAATGTTTTTAAAGTTTTAATGTCTGATATTATAAATACTGACACGTGTAATACAAATAAAAATCTTAGGTGATATTCAATGAATTTTAATAACTGAAAAGAATTTTAATGAAGTCAAAATTGTGATAAGGACTGCTTTAGGTTGCAGTGTATTGAATTGGATGTTGTGGGCAACTTTGGACGCAAGGAGATGAGCTAAAAAGCTGTTGGAGAAATTTAGTGGAGATGATGGGACTCTGGGCAGTGGTCATGAATGGAGAGAAGTAAATGGATTTGAATATTTTGGAAGCAATATTGAAGCATCATATAACTAATTAGATAAAGAATTGAGAGAAAATAGAGATCATGCATATCTCCTACTTAGACTTAAAGTTTTTTAAAAGGATGATTTGACCTATATGACTGCTTTGAAAAATAAATCAGAATAGAGTTATTAATTGTTAAAAAATTTTAGCAGTGAAAATATTCATTAAATCATTTCATATTAAATTTCCTAATAACATAAAAATCTATAGGAATTATATGGAAATACTGAAAGAATACAACATGTACAGTTTAATGTTTTTAATTTTATCAGGCTCACATACTGTTCCAAATTAATATCCTTTCTTAGGAGAGTCTTAAACTGCATACAGGACACAATTTTTATGTGTAAAGTTTAACACATCAAGTTTAGGGAATTTTTTCAGAAAGTAACAGTCAATGCATTTCACATTTAATCACTTATTTTGTGCTGTATTCTTTTACATATCCTCGTCCTACTGTTGCCTATTCCAAGTGTACAAAATGTTTAGTCTGCTTCTTCCCTTTATCAAAATTTTAAAACTATGGCCCTTAGAACCAAGTAGATAAATAAATAAAAGAGAAATGTCACTCCCTTGACAGTTTTGGCTGAAAATCAAAAGAAGAATATATTTATCTTTCATATTTACTTTACAGAAATCCAGCCAACCCTAAAATTTTTACACGTAGAGGAGAAATTAAATGAACTATTCAACACCAATATTCCATTTAACTTTGTCAGTCACTTGTTGACCCAAAGAAATATGTCGTCTTATAAATTTCTCAATACAATAGAATATCATGAGGCTAAGTGATTTGCTCAGAAGAAAACTAATCCATTTCAGTGTCAGCATTAAATTTTCTCTCAATCCATCAAAAACGTACAATTGAAAATAAAGACGAACAATGACTTAATCATATTGAACAACAACAACCAAAATAAAAACCCAGATTTTTTAAGTGGAATAAAATGTAAACTTATATTTCTCCTTCTCTCTTTGCCACTCCTACAAACAGTAACATTTTTACTTGCTCAAAACTTTATTTAGTTTACTGTTCATCTTCCATTTAGAAGCAAGTTGCTGTTGTGACGATTCAGTACAGTAGTTCTAATAAGACGAATTGGTTGATAAATACAGTAAGTATTGCAGAAAATGAGTCCTCCTTCCTCCAAATAATATGGGACATTGAACTCTGGAAATAAGGGGAAAAAACGTAAAGCTGTAAAATATATAAAACCTTGTGCATCTTCTCAATCTCCCGCCGCTATACTGTTCTTTCTTCATCATGGTTTGCACCTCACTCATGCAGGGTTGTCACTTATATTCACTATTATAGAGTTCAGCAAAATAAACACCTTGCAGATTTTGTTATCTAACTTCTTGGGCATCCAACATGACAGAGTAGAGGAAATAATTTCAATTTGGGATGTATCATAAGCAATAGGAAAGAGGAAATAAGAAAGCCAGAAAGAAAAATGCTTCTACCTTTCTCTCTAATACGGTGCAAGCAACGGTGTAGTTTCTCATTTCAACCCTTCCATGTTTATCTTCAGAGCAACTGGCTGTGTCAATATATGTCTCTTTAGGTGGACAGCATGATAACACAAAACATATCACAATGCTTCATAGATTTCCTTGCTTCATTTCCCTTTTTTGTAATACCCCTCATTATCTTTGGCTTGTAACTCTCAAATGAATAACGATGTTAGCATTTTAATTGTTATTATCATTATTATTTTGGAGATTCAGTCTCCCTAGAGTGCAGTGGCATGATCATAGCTCAGTGCATGCTCCAACTCCTGTCTTGGCCTCTCAATGTGCTGGGATTACAGGCCTGAGCTAAGCACTTTAATTATTATTGTTATTAACTTATGTTCTATTTAAAGAGGAGTAACGTTAAAGAATAATCTAACTACTTCTCCAATTTAGGCCATTGATGATATTTTGTCCATGGCCATCCCCATTTATTTTATAACATATGTATTTTGTCTTGGAAAAAAGTGAGTGAAAGAAAAAATATTAGCAAAGAAAAATAAATGGGTGAGAATTTCTTACCCATAGTCAGATAATTTGTTAGCACAAATAATCAATCCAACTTTCTTTTGATTGGTGTTAGCTGGTATATCTTTTCCCATCCTTCTTCTGTTGACTCATTTGTGTTTTCATATTTAAAGTAATTTTCTGTAGTTTTAATATAGTTAAAAGGTTTTATTTTTATTTAATCTGACCATCTCTGCCTTTTAATTGATGTTTTCAGGCTACATTTAAAATTGTTATTGTTAAATTACATTTAAAAATGTAATGTGAATATTGTTATAAATTGGTTTGAATTTATCACCTTTTTATTTTTTTCTAAAGCCCCTTTCTCTATTTCTCCCTTCCGTTTAATTTAATTGAATGTACTTTTCTAATGCACTTTTATGTTTTATTTGCTTCTTACTCATATCTCTTTCTTTAGTTTTTAGAGAATTTACAATTATTGCTCTAGGTTTTACAGAATAGAGCTTTAATGTGTAACAGTTTACATTCCAACAATAGCATACCACTTCATGTACAGTATAAGAGCCTTCACATTGTATAAATTTCACTTTTCCTGTAGCCTTGTGCCATTTACGTCATGAATGAACTCCAACTACATTGCAATTATTTTTCCTTTAAACACTCAATGTTTAAGAATACATAAAAATAAGAAGAAAAATATTTTAAGATACTTCCCAAATATTTTCTTTTTTCATTGTTTTTTCTTTTTAAAGTAGATTCTAATTCCACTCATATCATCTTTACATTTGCCTGAAGAATATCTTTTTTTCCTTTTTTATAGCAATTCAGCTGATGACGCATTCTTTCAGGTTTATATGTATGAAAATGTTTTTATTTCACTTTTTAAAGTCAATTTTGGTGGATGCATAATTCAAATATACTCTTTATTTTGTATTAGAACGTTTGGAATACAGTTCCACTGCTCTGCCTTGAATGATTTCCAAGTTTAAATTGGCTGCTATTACAATTTTACTTCTTTCTTTTTTTTTTTTTTTTTTTGGAATACAGTTCCACTGCTCTGCCTTGAATGATTTCCAAGTTTAAATTGGCTGCTATTACAATTTTACTTCTTTCTTTTTTTTTTTTTTTTTTTGAGACAGAGTCTCACTATGTTGTCCAGGCTAGAGTGCCATGGCGTCAGCCTAGCTCACAGCAACCTCAAACTCCTGGGCTCAAGCGATCCTACTGCCTCAGCCTCCCGAGTAGCTGGGACTACAGGCATGCGCCACCATGCCCGGCTAATTTTTTCTATATATTTTGAGCTGTCCAATTAATTTCTTTCTATTTTTGGTAGAGACGGGGTCTCGCTCTTGCTCAGGCTGGTCTCGAACTCCTGAGCTCAAACAATCCGCCCGCCTCGGCCTCCCAGAGTGCTAGGATTACAGGCGTGAGCCACCGCGCCCAGCCTACAATTTTACTTCTTTGTACATAGTTTATCTTTTTCCTCTGGCTGTTTTAAATATTTTTTCTTCATCAATGGCTTTCAGAAAATTAATATGATTTGCATTTGTATGGTCTTCATAAGTGTCTTCTGCTTGAGATTCATTGAGATTCTTTCATTTATGGATTTATAGTTTTCATTAAATTTTGAAGCAGTCTCAGCAATTATTTCTATTTTTTTTAGGGACTCCAGTTACATTTATTTTAGACCATTTGTTATTGTTCACACACTCACTGATAGTATGTTCTATTTTGATGAGTATTTTTTTCTCTGTGTTTTATTTCAAATAGCTTCTATGGCTAGATCTTCATGTTCCCTGATCTTTGATCCTGCAGTGTCTAATTGACTGGGTATATCACATCTCAGATCATATTTTTTATAAACATAAATTCAATATGATTCATAAGTATATCCTCCATTTCTCATTATGTACATGTTTTTCTCTATATTTTTGAATAAATTAAGCTTATTTATAATAATATGCTTGTCTACTATTTCTAACACTTGTCTCATTTTTGGTATTGTTTTCATTGATTGAGGCATTTTTGTTTGTTTGCCATGCTGTGGGCTGTGTTTTCCTGTTACTCTGCATGTCTAATTTTCTTTTTTTTTAACTGGTTAGTGTCTTAGTCTGTTTTATGCTGCTATGAACGAATACCATAGATTGGGTAATTTATAATAAACTAAAAATTATTTAGCTTATAGCTCTAGAGGTTGAACAGTCCAAGGTCAAGGGGTTGCATCTAATGAAGGCTTTCTTGCCAAGTCACAACATGGTGGAAGCCTCGCATGGGTGAGGGAGTGCACATGTGCAAAAGAAAATGGAGCAGAACTTCCCCTTTTATAAGAAACTAACTCTCAAGATAACTAACCCACTCCCGTAAAAATGACATTAATCCATTCACTCCACCCTCATGGCCTAATCACCTTGCATTAGCTCCACCTCCCAACACAATTGCATTAGGGATTAAGTTTCAAACATATACGTTCTGGGTGACACACCCAAACCATAGCAGATGACAAGGATTGTGATTTTGTTCTTTATTTTTTAAATGATTATTATTTAATTATTGCAGAGTTTTGTTGTGGAATGTAATTAAATTACTAGAAAATTGTTTGATCCTTTTGAGGCTCTCATTTAATCTTTGCCAGAGAGGTACAGAGTAGATCTTAGGGCTGTATTGACTGTCTTACTAAGGCAATGCCCTTGTGAGTACTCTACTGAGTACCTAATATATCGAGGAGTTGTCTTCATTCTTGCTGTTGGGATTACAAACTCTTCCTGTCCCTGGGAATTTTAGGCCTAATTCTGGAGAAGTTTTCCTGGTCTTAGAATATGTTTCATACATAACCGGTAACCAGTACTCCACTAAAGACTGGAATAGAACTATCTGTGTATCTCCGTAGTGCACTCTCTATCTCTTTGTCTCTTTTTCTCCTTTTTTCTGGGAAATTTACTCCATGAATTCTGCCTTGGCCTTCCAAAACTCTTAATTCTATTTCCCAAACTCAAGAAAACATCTGGATCTACTCGAATTCCTCTCCCATCCACATTGCTTGTGGAAATTAGCTCTAGGCAGGAAGTTGCTATAATCATAGGGCTTATCTTATTTATTTCTCTTTTTCTTTATTAATATTACCACACTGACCATTTTACAATGTATGAACACTGTCTTTTTAATTTTTTTAAATTGTTTAATATCAAAGAGCAAATTTAGTCCCTATTGTTTTATTGTGGATGGAAATAGAAGTGTATTTATTTCTTTAAAAAATTTTTTTTTTTTTAGTTTTCTAGAACAAATATATTCCCTAATGGTTAAATTATACATTTATATAAAAATAAATTGTTTAAAATTAGGACATTCTTTTTTTACTTTAGAATTTATGGGGGTAAAAATGTTTTGGTTACATGGATTGCTTTTACACTGTTTGCAACAAAGTTATAAGTGTGCCCATCACCCAGATAGTGTACATTGTACCTGTGAGGTATAATTTCACCCATCCCTGCCTCCCCCCACCTGCTTGATTTCCATTGAGTTTCACTTCCATATGTGTACCTGAGGGTTGTACAGTTAGTTCTAATTTAATAATGAGTATCTGTGGTGTTAGTTCTTCCAATCTTGTGATACTACACTTAAAAGAATAGTATCCAATTTCATCTAAATTGTTACAAAAGGTATTATTTCATTTTTTATGGCTGAGTAGTACTCCATAATATACATATATCACATTTTATTAATTCACTAATAAATTGATGGGCACTTGGGTTGATTCCACATCTTCTGATTGTGAATTGTGTTGTGATAAACATTCAAGTGCAAGTGTCTTTTTGATAAAATGACTTTTTTTCCTTTGGGTAAATTCCCAGTAGTTAGATTGCTGGATCAAATGGTAGGTCTACTTTTCATTCTTCAAGGGATTTCCATAGAAGTTGTGTTAGTTTGCATTCTGCTAACAGTGTGTAAGTGCTCCTTTTTCTCCATATCCATGCCAGGATATGTTATTTTGGTACTGTTTGATAAAAGCCATTCACACTGGGGTTAGATGATATCTCATTGTGGTTTTGATTTGCATTTCCCTGATGATTAGTAATGTTGTATATTTTTTCATATGTTTATTGGCCATTAGTCCATCTTCTTTTGAAAAGCTTCTGTAAATATCTTTTGCCCACTTTTTAACGGGGTTGTTTGATTTTTTTCTTGCTGATTTGCTTGAGTTCTTTATAGATTCTGGTTTTTAGCATAGAGAAGGAAGTAATTCTATCCAAATCGTTCTATGAAGCCAGTATCACCTTGATACCAAAGCCAGGAGAGAATACAACAAAAAAGAAATCTGTAGACCAATATTCCTCATGAATACAGATGCAAAAATTCTCAATAAATTTCTAGCAAATAGAATTCAGCAGAAGCTCAAAAAATAATTCACCATGACCAAGTGAGTTTCATCCCAGGGATACCAGGATGTTTCAACCCACATAAATCCATAAATGTGATTCACTACAGAAACAGAAGCAAAAGCAAAGATCAGATGACCCTCTCCAAAATGCAGAAAAAGCATTTGACAAAATTCAGCATAGTTTTCTGATAAAAGCTCTTAACAATATAGGTATAGATAGAATATACTTCAGAATTAAAAAGCCGTATAGGACAAACCCACAGCAAACATTGTACTGAATGGGGAAAAGTTGAAAGCATTTCCAATTCAAACTGGAAGAAGACAAGGATGCCCACCCACTGTCACCACTTCTATGCAACATAGGCCTGGAAGTCCTAGCCAGAGCAACCAGGCAAAAGAAAGAAATTAAGGGTATCCAAATGGGGAAAGAGAAGGTCAAACTATCACTCTTTGATGATGATATAATCTTATATCTAGAAAATCCCAAAGATTTCACCAAGAGACTCCTGGAATTGATAAATATATTCAGCAAAGTCTCAGATTACAAAATCAATGTACACAAATCAATAGCATTCCTATACACCAACAGCAGTCAAGCTGATAATCAAATCAAAGACTTAATACCTTTCATAATAGTTACATAGAAAATAAAATACCTGGGAATATATTCAACCAAGGAGGTGAAAGATCTCTACAAAGAGAATTAGGAAACACTGAGAAAGGAAATTGCAGATCATGTAAACAAATAGAAAAACGTATCATACTCATGGATTGGCAGAATCAACATTGTTAAAATGTCCATTCCATGCAAAATGATTTACAGATTCAATGCAATCCCCATTAAAATACCAATGTCATTTTTCACAGATCTAGAAAAAATAACTCTACACTTCATTTGCAACCAGAAAAGAGCCCGGGTAGCCAAAGCAACCTTAAGCAAAAGGACCAAATCTGGAAACATCACTTTACCAGACTTTAAGTGATACTACAAGGCTATAGTAACCAAAACAGCATAGTAATGGCACAAAAATAGAGACATAGACCATAGTTCCTTTGGAACAGAACAACAGAATCCAGGTATAAAGCCATCCACATACTGCCATCTGATCTTTGACAAAACAGACAACAATATACACTGGGGAAATGAATCCCTATTCAGTAAATGGTGCTGGGAAAGTTGGATAGCCACATGTAGAAGATTGGAACAGGATCCATGTCTCTCACCATGCACTAAAATTAATTCAAGATAGATAACAGACTTAAACCTAAGACATGAAACCATAAGAATTCTAAAAGAAAATGTTGAAAAAACTCTTCTAGATATCAATCAAGGCAAAGACTTTATGAAGAAAACTCCAGCAACAACAAAACTAAATAAATGAGACTTGATTAAATTAAAAAGCTTCTGCACAACCAAGGAAACAATTAACAGAGTGAATAGACAACCTATGGAATTGGAGAAAATATTCTCATGCTATAAAATTAAGAAATTCTAAAGCCATTTGGTGATTTGGGTTAATCCTCTATGGTTAGAGTTAGGTATGTGTTAAACATTCCTGCATTCACAATCCCAGTATCCAAGTGGTGTATTACTATAAAAGTAATTTCTGAATTACATTAAAATCTCCATATAAATATTTATTAACAGGTAGTCCACAAATAGTCTGTAGTTCAGGAGAGACTACACCCTTTTCTGCCAGGTTACTGACAAACACATTACATGATAAATTTTTAATTTATGGAAGTTGTTGCAACAGTGACCTTAAAGCAGGATATGTAGACCTTGTTACTTAAGTCTGCTAGCTTCTCTCTAAAATTAGAGAAAAATAAGTTCTGTGATTCAGAGATTGCTTCTAATATTCAAAGTCACTAAGACAAGGTAAATCAGGAAGGAATAGCCAACAATGTGAGATACTAACTTCGGATGAGTATGGAGTTCCAGAATCCAGAGGGTTCAAATAATGCTTACAGTCTGTCACCAGATGTTTACAGCGACCCATTTCTTACACTCTGCTTTGTCTTGACCGGACATTAGTTAGGCATTTCCACAGACCCCTGGACATTACCTGGCCCCCAAGCCTGAACAAGAACCAAAAAGGGGAACATGCCCCCTTGTCAGCTTATTTCTTGTGTTTGCTAATACGAGGAGACAAATTTCCTGTCAAACCATGATCATTCTCCCTTTTGATTACCTGCCTTCCCCTTAAAAGTTTCTGCTAAGCATTGTTTAATCCTCCTTATAAAATAAATTGTTTTCTGTTTCATTTTGATATGCTTATATGTTTATGAGAGCAGAATATTACCCCTATTACAATATTCTTTTTGAATAAAGTATCTTCTTATTTAAGTCTGAATTTGTCTTTTATTTGACAGTTGTCTTTATGTATAATTCAATGTTACACATATTTGCACATAAATAAGATAGCTAGATTTTATACTAGAATTGTATATGTTGAATATATATGTGTGTTATTCACATGCTTCTGTTCAGCACCTAAAATGGGGAGGTGTTTTTCTAGACCAGGGGTCAACCTACTGCTAGCCACAATATAGGGAGTCCATTTGTTTTTGGGTATGGATGCATTCCCTGTTGTGACAAAGTCTGTGGGACCAGAAAAACCTAAAATATTTACTATCTGATCCTTTAAGAAAATATGAGCAACTCCTGATTTGGACATTCAAATAAACCTGGAAACAGGACAAAGCTTCTAATCTCAAAGAAATTATGGTACTTTTTTGCAACACTTATGCAATTCTTATATAAAATATTTATTTTCTTGAGTAATTCCTAAAATAGATTGTGAACCAGATGGGTATAGGAAACATGCCCATTCACCTGCATATTCCTAAGCATCCAGCTTAATGCTTATTAAATATTAGCTTTATTGGTTATCAAAGAAAGGATGGAAAGAAGAAGAAAGGAAGGAAATAATTTTTCAAATTTATTAATTTGACCTCTATCATATAATTTTCTCAGTAATATATATATTTGTTTACTAAAATATGGTTTCTCAGGGTTGTGAATGCTTCTAATGTACTCATAACCATTATGGCATGTTTATAAGACTTTCTGTGTTCTGTGAATTTGGCAATAGAAATTTTCTCTCATTATTCATATTTATCAGTTATTTCATGTCTTTTTGAATAACATTTTTGGCACTGTATATTATTAATATTGTGCTACAGATGTGTTCAAAGGTAAGTAATTGCATTTTTAATTATATTTCATGACTTGTAGACATTCGTTGTCTTTAATTTTGTTTCTACTGCAATATTTTGAAGCATTTTAATATAAATTATTTGGAGCCTTACAAGAGATGAGCATCATGTCATATTAATAATGTTGTTAAAATCCCAACAAGTCATCCAAAATAGTTCCAGTAGAGATGGAATGAGTAAAAATGTATCTTTTTAAAAATTCTTATTATGGAATATACCACTCCCATAAAATTATGGGTTCTTATGCCAAGGTTGATAATAGTGCTCCAGGGTCAACTTCCTAATAATACTTTTTGTAATATTAATTTTAAAATCAATTTACATTCCAAGGGAATTTACCAACTCATAGAGGAGAGAAGAGACCTTAAGCAGGGTAGTGCCTAAGGAATGCCAAACTAGGACAATAATTTGCTGACGATAATTAATGAAAAATCAAGAGTTCAGGGTATCTGGCAAATTAATGAAAAAAGTTAAGCTCACTGCTGTGATTTCCAGACAGCACATGGATTAAGTATTCAATGTACTTAAATTATTGATTTTGCTATTTTTGAGAACATTACATCATTCTTTAACTTCCACCAATGTTAATTTTGATTTTTGTCAAATTATGACATGTGAGCTCTTTAAAAACTTTTAAACTGCAAAATCATATAACAACAATAACAATATCTAACATTCTTATTTCATCCTTCCTCGGTCCTTTCCTTTTCTGAGAAGAAAGGAACTTAGAAGTGTGTGTGTGTGCATGTATGTTTTAAAACTTATCTCCACATACTGACAAAAGAAAGAGTATTCTTACATCTCCTGAATCTTTACTCTTAAAAATTTAAGTGACTTTTCCTACAGGAGATGAAGATTTTTATCTCACCTTCAAATTTACACTTTCCTTCATCCATTCTCCACATAAAATTATATCTTCAATTCTGGTTAAATTCATAGTAAGTATTTTGGTTATTGTAACTATATTCTAGTAGTTCCACATAACTACTGCTAGAATCTATATTAAATAATATTTATATAGTTACACTAACCAAAATTCTTGCTATAAATTTAATCAGAATTAAAGATATAATTTTATATCTTCATATATGGAATAGCAACTTTCATGTGTACTGTATTTAGTCATTATTTTTTCATTTTGTTTCCTTTCTTTCTTATGCTATACTTGCTAATTCACCCCAAATTTTATGAGATATGTTGAATTGATAGCCCGTAAGTGTTAAAACAGAAAAAAATACTTTCATTTTGTAGCCCCTTCTTGAACCCTCTAATGTCCTACTTCATTTCAGATGTTTTGCTCTCTAGACCTAGTTCCTGCTGTTGCCAAGAACTTTTATTTATCAACATTTTAGAAATTTCATTTTTTTCTATTATTTAAGATAAATTCTGTGTGATTTGGATGTGTTTATTTCTCTTTCTCTCTCTTCGCTTACTCATATCTGGAAAAACACATTCTCACAGAATTTTTTGAAGTTACATAGAAGGTAAGTGTGATATCATCCATGAAAAAACCTTTATTATATCATCACATTTAATTGATAATCTGGCCAGCAAGGGAAGTCCTGTTTGAAAATTCAGAATGTTGAAACATTTCTCTAACATTGTGTTAGTTAGGGTTCTTGAGAGAAACAGAATCAATAGGATAAAATAAAGTATTGGCTAAGCCATTGGTGTAGTTAGAAGGCTTGAGACTTAGAGAGCTGATGGTATAGATTCCATTCTGACTCTGAATGCCTTAGAACCAAGAGCACCAAGGGCAAGAGATCAATGTCCCTGCTCAACAAGTCATGTAAAGAGCTAGCAAATCCTCCTTTCCTCCTCCTTTCTGTTCTATTCACGTTTCAAACGATAATCTCTTCCAGACACACACTCACAGATACACCCTTAAATCAAGTTTAACCAGATATCTGGGCATACTGTGATCCAATCAAGTTGACACATAAAATTAAATATTACAATTGTCTTCCAGATTCCAAAGATACATGAAGATCTCTGGTATTATATATACATATATACAATAACCAAAATATGTATACATATATACACATATTTTTTTTTCAGTTCTTGTTATGTGACTGTTTTTTTTTTTTCTTTTCTGAGAGCTGTTAGAATCTTACCATTATCTGAAACTTTAAAAAATTTAATAATTATATGCTTTGGCATTAGTATTTTTCTATTCCTTGTGCGAAGTACTTAGAAGGTATTTTCAATTTGGAGATTCATAAATATTAGGTCTAGAAAGCTTCCCTGTTACTTTTTGTTTTTTTATTTCAGCATATTATGGGGGTACAAACGATTAGGTTACGTATGATGCCCTTG
>NW_012144966.1:20794208-20809131 GCF_000956105.1 Propithecus coquereli
TTGGCTGTGCAGAAGCTTTTTAATTTGATCAGGTCCCATTTATTTATTTTTGTTGTTGCTGTAATTGCCTTTGGGGTCTTCTTCATAAATTCTTTGCATAGGCCAATGTCTAGAAGAGTATTTCCAACGTCTTCCTATAGAATTCTAATAGTTTCACTCCTTAGGTTTAAATCTGTGACCCAGTGTGAGTTAATTTTTGTGAGAGGTGAGAGGTGTGGATCCAGATTCAGTCTTCTACATGTGGCTATCCAGTTTTTGATCAATTCTTTTTTGATTATTTCTGGAATGTCTATAAGTCATATTTTGCATTTCCTAAATTATTAGCTTTCTGTTCTAATGGGATTCCTTTTTTTTCTTTTTTTTTTAGCAGAATGCTTCAATTTCAACTTTCACTCTATGAATATCTAAATTTGGAACATCATATTTTAATCTCCATAATCTATTTTCTATTTTCCAATTATTACTTTTTAGATTGCATTTGGTATTTATACGTAAATCCAACAATTATTTCTCTACCAACATTATTTATAACTTATTTAACTTGTCTTCTTACCTTTACATTGATTTTGTTGTGTCTGAGTGTTTGTCCCATATTCATTTGCATTTGCTTCTGTGTTCAGTTTTGGAGGATTCTCTGAGAATGTCTGGAATTCCTTGGCTACCCATTCTTATTTAAGAGTGATGCACTAAAAGATTGATTGGAAACACTGTGGGTATGTGTTTTGTGTGTAAGTGATGGAGATGGCTGTATTCTGTTCAGGTCCTCTACTAGAAAGCAGCTGGCTGACCAGTCAGCTTTTTCACTAGGAAATCTCAAAGCAGAAATATTTTCTCCTGTTTCAAAAGAAAAAGAAGCAATTACTCCAATATCCTTCCTTGTGATATCAGCATAAAAGCCATCCTTTGTAAGTTGAAAAGGTATATGGGATAGGAGTATTACAATTTAATATGTAGATTATTATTTATCATCTCTGATTTCAAACATTTATGGTCAAACTTTCTGAAACATTATAATAAAAATATCAATTACTATTGAAAACAATATTTTCTTTTCAAATTTAGAAATTTGTTTCCCATAAAACCCATGTTAGTTTATTATGTTACACTAATTTACTTTCAATTACCATGTAATAAAACAGAAAAAATAAAAATATTGTATATAAAGTAAAAAAGACAATATTGCCTTAACTCTAAAACTTTTTTTGAAGTAAAACAACAATAGCAACAAAAAGAATATAATAGTGCAATAATAGACTTTTCAAAATGTGTTTTCATGACATTTTAGCACAACCTAAACTTGTTAACTCTTTATCCCTACCTATCTTGATTTTATTTCAGAATATTGGTGGCACAATTCTGCTTGGGGGAATTTAAAATCTTTTTTAGATTTAACAAAAATGCATAAAACCTTAGGTTTTTCCAAGAAGATTAATTGCCATCCTAGCATCATTAGTCTCCTTGCTATATTGCCAGTAAAGACCTTAAGTTTCTTGAATAATGCATTGCTAAACAGATTTTCTAGAAATACCATTTAAACAGTGAAACTAAGTTTAGTCAGCAAAATATTTTGCTAGAGGAAGCTGTGTAGGAAAATGGAGTATTTCTTTTCATAAATGGAAAAGAGTTGTTTCTGTGCAGTGAGAAGCTAGATTCACATGAATCCATAATTTCTTATTTTAACTCAAAATTAACCTGGTTATTTAATAGGTTCAGCTATGAATGGTCTCCATTCTATATAGTAGATGACAGAAAAAAGGAAAATTGAGAACATAGAAAGGGTCAGCATTGGATAACTTACACAAAAATGGTGACACATTTTTGGGAAAGTATATTCTGAATCTCCAGGAACGCCATGTCAATTAGATTATTTTGTCAAGATTAATTATGAAAAAATTTAGTCGCTAAAGACTTACTTTCTTATCCTCTTGTATCTGGATTCCATAATCAATAAATAAGTTTAGCACATTTGAAAGAAAAGCCATAATTCCCTCATTACTTCCTGTTAATTCTCCAGCTGTATGACTTCTCTAAAGAAGGTTAGTCATCTAGGCCAAGATTTCAGAGCTTTTTTTATCTGTATGACAAAGATTGTGCCTATGCATAATTTGAATAGTACTAACATACCCAGCCATACACAGTTTGCTGTGATATATCCATAAGATCATACATGTGGAATAGCGTTAAAATACTAATTTTTTTGAAAACCCATTGGAAATTGTTGTCACTTACTCTTTGCATTTTACTCAATTTGACTATGGACATATAGATAACCCAAATAAAGCTGGAACCCATTCTACTAAGTGAAATATCACAAGAAAGGAAAAACAAGCACCACATGTACTCACCATCAAATTGATATTAACTGATCCACACTTAAGTGCACACATAGTAGTAACATTCATCCGGTGTCGGGCAGATGGGAAGGGGGATGGAGGGTGGATATATACACACCCAGTGGGTGCGGTGTGCACCATCTGGTGGATGGACATGCTTGAAGTTCTGACTCAGGTGGGGCAAAGGCAACATATGCAACCTAAATGTTTGTACCCCCGTAATATGCTGAAATAAAAAAAAAATCCAAGTGCTTTTTGTGAAATCTATAGTCTAAAATCATTAATTAAAAATTCTTTAATATTTAAAGAAAATTTGCCACTTTTCCCACAAGTTCACATATTAAGGGAAACATACATATTGTACATGTGCTTAATTCTTTGTTTTCTCTTTGTTAGGAATATATGCTCACTGAGTTGCTTCTTTTTCATTATGGAAATATGCTAGAGCAGTTCTCATATGTGTTCTATTCATAAGGTTGAATTTATTGACAAACTCTGATGAAATACAAAGCCTAACATTTGGATTATCTCTGCTTATTAAATGTAATTGATTTGATGTAATTAAATTAAACATTGGGTCATGGAGATTTAAAATTGTTCAATTAATTTATATTTCTAAATAAAAGACAAATACATTGAATCAATTAACACAAGCATTCCTATGTCTTCCTGGTAATACCTAATAGCTTAGTTGCAATTAAATAAGTAAAAAAAAATTGTGATAGTTTCACCTCCATATTCCATCGATAAAGAAGCCTCCAACTTATTTTAGATTCACTAATACTTAAATAGTCATTAATAAGTTAATAATGTCAGCTACAGCAATGTATTTCTTGAGTTGTCTGTTTTGAGACAATTAGTAAAAGTCTGGCATCTCATGGTAATAGAAGGTTGTTAATAGACATGATAAAATGAGAAGTGAAAATCAGATAGGACTAAAGTGTTTATAGTGCAATACCGTTATTTTTTATATGTCCACAGCTGAAACTTTTATTCCCCTACAGAATAGGTGCCTTCGTATAGTTCAGTCATTAGAAATATTTATACATTCTAAGCTCTTTGAAAATAGAAACACATCCAGGAAAATCTCATTATGTGTCAAGTATCCTCTCAGACCTGGCAGGTTGGATAATATTCCTAGGGCACATTCCTTGATATTATTAACCTTATAATACAATTGAATAAAGTGAATACCTTCTTCTTATGTTTTACAATATGGTATCAAATATCTACTCCTCAAAGGAAACATTCCTCTTATTTGACATTTATTACCCTTAAAGTCTAAGTTGTCTTTGATGCAAAGTTTGGCACATTTTATTATAATTGTCTAAGTTCCTCATTTGAAAATGCTCTATATTCTTTTCACACTCTGTGCCAGTTATCAATTTATTGCCTCTCAGCTCTAAATTCACTCTTTACTGCCTGTCCTGCAATAATGGACCACTTCCATATGTACTCACAATAAATCTTCCATCTAGCCTTCCCCACATGGCTGTGGCCATTTATGAGAGTAACTGTATAGGGGAAAATAAAATATCCAGACCTTTTGGAGATTACAAGACACTGGCACTGAATGAACACTAATTCTTGGGGGCCCAAAATTCCACTGTGGTCCACCAGAGGATGGACTTATAGTCCTCTGGTAAGAGATGGAGACAGGTCAGATTCACAATGGGCCCGGGGTATCCATGGGTTTTTTTCCCCCAGTTCCTGAATCTGTAATTGGAATAGGCATACTTAGTCACTGGAAGAATCCCCACATTGGCTTCATGATTCGTGGATAAAAAAGCATTGGCATAGCCAAAACTGATTTACTGTAAAATTCTGACAAGAATCTTATCACTTTAAAAAGTGTCACCAACTGATGTGCACTGCATGAGGGATACAAAAGATGAGAAGGAAAAAACATTACCAAGATTTGTTGCATGTACACTAAATGATGTGACTCAGAAATAATTATAGATGTTGGTATGTGGTCTTCTCTCCCAACAATATAAAAGTTATCTGAATATCGTAGCTGTATTATGAGTCGGATTAAATTAACAGCCCCATCACTAATGTCCACAGTTTGACGACATGTCATGAGGCTAAAGTAGTAAATGGTGAGCTGAAACCCAATTTTGAAAACAGCCTATGGCTTAAGATCATTAGATCTTTGAGAGAGGATTACTTTTGACTAGGGGTGAGGATAGTGGGAGAAAAAAATTATTCAATGGAATAGAATTTGTCTACTTAAAAGTAGTAAAGCAAAATAACTTATCTGAGCATGAAACTGACAATGATGAAAATGCTAAAAGACTACATTGCTGAATGATGAACAAGGAATGTTTAAATAGAGGGGCGTGTGTGCATGCATGTGTATACACACACAAAATGAAGAACAAATAAATATAGATATATATGCATAAAATTTGTAAAGAGACCATGACAAATCTGTGTGGAGTGCTGGCAATATGGAAAGATTTGCAATTTAAAATAAGGTGGCTATCGTATGTGTCTTTGAGCTGGTGAAATTTGAGCAGTGAATGAAGTAGGAAGGAGATTAATTAAGTAACAAACTTTTTGTTTGGGGTTTCATTTTGTATAAAGGGAAATGACATTCCTGGAGCAAAGCCAACTCAGATATGGGAAGAAAGCCAGGAATATATTGAATCCTTATGAAGGAGATAAACACTTTGAGACAATTTTCTTTTTAAACTGTTTCAGTGGTAGTTTCTAAGTTTTACAAGTGGAGTTTCCTACTTCCTTTCTATGGAAGGGATTCAATCCAGGGAATTGTCCTAAAAAGAGTTAAGCCAAAAGCTACTTGACAAAAGCAAACAGACAAACAAATCCTGAGATCACTTTGTTTAATTTTGAGTTTCACAGGAGCAGGACAAGAATACTTTGCATCAATCACGGCACAACAGTTTATAGAAATAGCCATATAAAATTTCAATGACGACTCTTGCCATTAGATACTGTTTAAAAATTAATATAAAAATTTAGATATTAAAATCTACCATAGAACATTTATTATGGAAGCATGGGTTAAAATTAAAGGTTAGAGATATTATTTTACTAAGGAAAATTATAGAACACAGAATTCTCTCTAGTTGGTAGTCTGATTCATCTGATTAATTATCCAATATTTTAGGGAAAGATCTGTTGCTATCAGAGTATTTAAATTTTGCAATAAGTAGTGAGCCTCAATCACTGCTAACCTATTGATTCTGATGAATCCTGTGGTGATTAAAATGTATTAAATGATCTTTAATGCACTAAATGAGTTTTTGAATTTCTAATGTAAATTCAAATTGAAAAAATTAAACTTTGAATGAAATTGTAGAAATGAACTCATTCTAGAAATTGTGAGTTGGGTTTTAATATTTTCTCTTTTTTTATTTTTTTGGCGAACATCAATCTACAGGTTATAATATTAAGATCCAAAAGAGTAATGTAAAGAAAATAGAAATTCACCCCAATAAATCTATAATAAATCCACAAGGTCATGTAACATAAATTAAAATATCATTGTTTAAAACTATTATAGAAAGCTGTATTATTTTATGTTATATTAATATATATTTTGAAGTCATTTAAATATAGTTTATATTTATGAAGATACGAGACACTCTTAACTAGACACCTTTCTCATTATTAATTTGTCAATAATGTATATGAAAGTATTTGTGAACATGAATGAAATATGATGGTTCGTCTTTGTTTATTGCCTCAACAAATGTTTTCAAAATGAAACTAAATATTTCTGTCATGAAGCATCTATTTTAAATATATCCATAGAAAACAAATTATTTAAATCTTGAAGTACTTAAAAAATACTGCAAATACTTGTAATTCTCATAAGATGAAATGAACAGGCATATTTTAATTGAGACAGAAAAGTTAATTTAATGATCATAATTTAAACTTTTTAATTAGGTATTTTCATTGACATCTTCTGCAAAATTATTTCATGTGTAGTTCTCAGATCTTTAGAATACCCAGAGCTCTGAGTCAAAACTAATTAAACCTAGGTTATAAAGCCACAATTGAAATTGTTAGTTTAATTGGTTATTTGGGACTTAAATCTTTCACAAAAATGTTTTCAGAAGTTTTTCTTTCACCTATTTTAAATATATCATTGATGTCTTAGTAGTTTATTACATTAAAGAAGAAATGACATTTTAATATTCAATGTTGATATGTATAAATAAACCAAAAATATTGTTTTTTAAATGTAATAATTATTTTATGTATAAGTGTTGAAAGTAATGAATTGTGGTGAATAAATCCCTAGAGTTAGAATTATAATGAACATTAAATACAGAAGCAAATGTAGGGAAGAAGTAAAATCATATGGGTCTCTGATGCACTAACCTAATTTAGTAATAGTAATGTGCAGATGGAAACGATAAGCTTATTTTTTCAAAACATTAATTTTGAATTAATTTTAGACTTACAGAAAAGTTGCATAAATAATACATAGTTTCCATATATTCCTCCCAAGCTTCCCCTAATGTTAATGCTTTATATGACTATATACAATTATTAAGAACAAAAAAATAACACTTATGCTATATTATTAAGTAAGCCATAGACCTCATTGAAATTTCATTATTTTTTTCCTACTAATGTAATTTTTTTTTAATTCCAGGATCCTACTGAGGATTTTACATTGCATTTCATCATGATTTCTCCTTAATCTATTTCAGACCTTCAATCTCTTCAGTTTTTCCTTGTTTTCTATGATCCTTATGCTTTGGAAGAGTACTGATTAGTTATTTTTAGAATGATCTTCAATTGTGATTTGTCAGATATATTTCCATTACGGTAATGATGTTATGTATTTTCAGCAAGAATACCACAAAAATAATCTTCATCACCCAGAATCCATAGTTTAGATTAGGGTTCCCTCTTGGGATTTTATATAATATCAATTTGGGAAAATGTATAATGACACGTATCCAACATTATAATAACATGCAGACTAGTTACGCTGCCCTAAAAATCCTCTGTGCTCTATCTATTTGTCCCTTCTGCCCCCTAATCCCTAGCATCCACTGGTATTTTTACTGTCTCCACAGTTTTGCCTTTTTCAGATGTCATATATAAAATAATTGGAATCATAGCCTTGTCAGATTGGCTTTTTTCACTTAGCAATATACATTAAGATTTTCTCCATTTTTCATGGTTTTAATGATCATTTCTTTTTAGTGCTTAATAATATTTCACTTTATGGATGTACAAAAGTTTATTTATCCACCCACTTACTGAAGGACATCTTGGCTGCTTCCAAGTATTGGCAATTATGAATAAAGCTTCTATAAACATTTATGTGCAGGTTTTTGTGTGGACATAAGATTTTAACTTGTTTGGGTAAATACCAACAAGCATGATTCCTGGATCCTATGTTAAGGTGGTAATGGTATGTTTAGTTTTGTAAGAAACTAGCAAAATGTCTTCCAAAGTGACTGTACCATTTTTCTTTCCACCAGCAATGAAAGAGAGTTTCTGATGCACCATCCTTGCCAGCATCTGGCATTGTGAGTATTCTGGATATTGGCTATTCTAATAAGTACATAATGATATCTCATTGTTGTTTTAATTTTCATTTTCCTTATAACATATGATATGGAACAGTTTTTAATATGTTTATTTGCCACCTGTATCTCTTCTTTGTCAATGTATCTGTTAATGTATTTGGCCCATTTTTAACTGGGTTGTGTTCTTCTTATTGGAGATTAAGATGCTTTGTATATTTTGGATAATAGTTCTTTATCTGATATGCCTTTGTAAATTCTTATCCTAGTCTGTATCTTTTCTTTTCAATTCCTGGCCAATGTCTTACACAGAACTATTTGTTTTTTTAATTTAAATAAACTCCAGCTTATCAGTCTTTTTTCCATGAATCACGCTTTTGATGTGGTATCTAAAAAGTCACTGTAAAACTCGAGATCATTTAAATTTTCTCCTGTGTTATCTTCTAGAAGTTGTACAGTTTTGTATTTTATATTTAGGTCTATGATATATTTTCACTTAATTTTTGTGAAGAGTGTAAGGTCTGTGTCTAGGTTCACATTTTTTTGCACATGGATATCCAGTTGCTCAACACAACTTCTTGAAAAGATTAGTTTTTTTTTTTTTCCCTATTGTATTGCCTTTCTTACTTTGTCAAAGATCAGTTGCCTATATTTGTGAAGGTCTATTTCAGGATACTCTGTTCTCTTCCATTGGTCTATCTGTGTATTCCTTCACCAAAACCACAATATTTTAAATATTTGTTTACTTATTTTTTGGAGACAGAGTCTCGCTCTGTTGCCTAGGTTAGAGTGCCATGGCTCACAGCAACCTCAAACTCCTAGGCTCAAGTGATCCTTCTGCCTCAGCATCCTCAGTAGTCTGGACTACAGGTGTGCACCGGCACACCTGGCTAATTTTTTCTATTTTTAGTAGAGACAGGATCTCACTCTTGCTCAGGCTGCTCTTGAACTTCTGACCTCTAGCTATGCTCCCGCCTCGGCCTTCCAGCAAAACCACAATATCTTGATACTTGTCGGTATACTTATATTTGTATTACTTGTGCTTATACATTCTTAAATACCTGTTGTTCCCTTTTTTGTTCTTTAACATTTTGTTAAATGTTTAAAAATTTAATAAAATTTATCTTTAAATGTTCTGAGTATTAAAGAATTCAGTTATTTGTAAATAGAAAGGGCAGTTTATGTTGTGTAGACTAAAAAGTAAAAATAATTGAGCTCTGTTACAATGGCCTAACAACAAAACATTTTGATAATCAAAAGTAAATGCTTTATATCTAAAATAAAACATATATTCTTCATATTCTAATATGAAGACAAAAATAAAAACACTTGTATTGGTAACAAACTAACATACAGATGAAGTGAATTGAACTCATACAAAAATTTCTTTTTAACTCTCTAGGATAATTCAGCATTATTTTAGGTAATATCGTGAAAATATAGTTTTTTTAAAATATACAATTTTCCTGAAATTAGTAAATATACTTGGCACTAATATGGAGGCTGTGATGCTTAATTAAACCAATTGAGTTTGTGTTTATTTCACATGCAAGACCAGAAATTTTGACTATTATAAAAATTACAGTGTTTATTATAATTAACATGCACAAATGAAATCTCATTTCAGTTTACAAACAATAGAATAATATGCATTATGAAAAGAGTAAATGTTAAACATGCTAATATCTTATAAGAAATAACTGCCAGAGCATGAAGTGGAAATAAAACAAAAATTAAAATGCTAAAAACAAATGACCAAACAATACCAAGGGACAAATTTAAAAAGAAATATACAAAACATATATGGAGAACAGTACAAATTTATTGTAAAAGAATAAAGCAATGTGTATTTAAATATATAGAGAGAGGATATTTCTGAATGGGAAGACTTAATATCATTGAATAGCAATATGTCAAAAATTAATAACAACTAATTACCATCAGTTTTATTTTTTCTAGTACAATGCATTTACATTTCACAAAAACTAATAAATACCTGGTGATTTTTCATATTTTGTTACTTTGCTCAACTAAACATATACAAAGGCCTAATATACCTGGAAAATAATATTAGGTAGGGTATATTATTATAAGACATAAAAAATTATTCAAAATGTATTTTAATAAAAACTGACATTGGCGAAAAGATAAGTAATAAAATATAAAGTCAAATCAGAAATAGAATCAAGTAAGTATGGTTTCTTAATATGATATAGGTATCATAGCATAGTAGTAGAAAACTGTTTTAAATAAACAATGCTGCCATAATTATTTTCTGTTCTAATAGTTCACAAATCAATTCTTTAGCTCACAAAAATATGAAATAAGTTGCAGAGGTACTAAATTCAATAAGTGCAAAAATTGGCAATGAAATATAGAAAAATATATGAGAATGTTCTGGATAAAGAAAATGTTACTCTCAAATATTAAAGTGTACAATTTGATGTTTGGTTATGCAAATACTTGTGAGACCATCACTGCAATCAAGGTAACAGACATATTGAACAACGCCCAAAAGAATTGATCAATATAATTTTTAAGAGTCTTTGAGTCCTTAAGTTCCTATTCTCCTTATCTTGTTTTGTTGGCTATTTCATAGAATAGAATATTATTTGTTACTATTGTTTTTATTTACAGTAATTATCTTCCAACAAAGCAAACCTCATTTATCTCTCTTTGTCAGTTGTCATGTTTGTGTGTGAACATACATATAACTCTGTGCATTACTCTTGGGCCATTTCTTGTTGTGGGGTGAAATAAGTTTCTCAAATCCATAATTGCAAATTGGTGTAAACAGAAATCAATTTATTTCAGATGCATTTATCCTTTCCATTTTTTCCCATTCTCCTAGCACCTAGCTAACATTGTTACTGTGGTTTATTTTTCCAGTTTTGAAACTTTAATACAAAATCACCTTTATGTCTATTATATTTCCCCATTTGTATAGTGGAAACTCTCACTACTCTTTCCTCTAACCTCTGCAACAACTCACCTCTCTGTCTGCTTCTGAGTGAATATAGAAAGATGTTGGGAAAAAATATTCAAGCAATATCTGAAGCATAGATCACATGGAAAAAATGAATATACCAATAGCTTTAGTTGTTAGGAATAATGGTTTTGAGATAGGGATCATATAATAAGGAATATAGAAATAATCTTGCAATCATTGATTCCCTTTCATAGTGGATATCTACATGAGTTTTTACATTTTAATACAGTATGAATAGTTTTATAGCTAATTGGACTTTCTGTGTCTGTTACCTTCTTTTAAATTCTAAAAGCCTTATCCATTATACTTAATTCTTAGTAATGTGATGATTTCTATGACTCCTCTATTTTTTTAGGTATTTTTATGCCAGTTTGAGAGCAGCTACTGTTAAGATATTATATTTAACCATGAATCTTTATATTTTAGATTTCCTTTACTAAAAAGTTATTCAATAAAACAATAAATGTTTTGTATTTTGCCACTCTCTTGGTGATTTACACTAAATGGACATCTTTGAATGCTAAGTTTTAGCCTTTACCACATAAAATGGTCCTGTAAAAACTCAAAAATATCTCCTTTTGATTTCATTACACATGGACACATAGTGGCAAATATAATTATTACAAATGTATTAATATATACTTTTAATCAACAGCTGAATAGCAGCATGCTGTGCTAATTATTTTTGGTACATGAAAACTGATTGCATTGTCCTAATTAAACATTTTTTCTCAGTATTTTTAACGTTTCCATATTCACTAAATCATGACAAGTACCACTAGAATTTATTTTTCTGTTTCTTAAATTTATATTTAGAAGTTAATAAAGTGAAATATATATTTTTTATTTCTATAACAAGCAGTAAAAGAAATGTACTAGACAATGTAAATACTGAATACATCAGATGATATTTAGATGTGGGTCAAATTAAAGTCATCACCCAGTCATTTTAAATTTTACTTATGTCCTAATTTTAAGAGGTGGCAGAAGAAATAACTTACAAGGTTCTAGTGAGACATTAATATTCAAGAATCATTAACTGATCTTTCTTATCCATATAACAAGTATATTTTGATGATAATTTGTCAAGGTTTTGTGGATTCAAAATGAAATATCTTGGCCAGGTGCGGTGGCTCACGCCTATAATCCCAGCCCTCTGGGAGGCCAAGGGGGGAGGAGTGCTTAAACTCAGGAGTTTGAGACCAGCCTGAGCAAGAGTGAGACCCTGTTTCTACTAAAACTAGAAAGAAATTAGCCAGGAAACTAAAAATAGAAAAAAAACTAGCTGGGCATGTTGGAGTGTGCCTGTAGTCCCACCTACTTGTCAGACCAAGGCAGGAGGATCACTTGAGCCCAGGAGTTTGAGGTTGCTGTGAGCTAGGCTGACACCAAGACACTCTAGTTGAGGTGACAGAGCGAGACTCCATCTCAAAAAAAAAAAAAAAAATCTCTCAACATCCAGACAAATTATATCCTCAAATATATTTGTTATATGAATAATAGGAAAGTGTATCAATTATTCTCATATATAAAATTAAAGTTATAAAATTATGATAAAATCATGAATTACTACATAAGATGAAAAGTAGTTGAAGCCTAACTTCACATGAGAGGGAAAGGGAAGGATTCCAAGGTATTAATATATAACCCGTGGACAGAGGCTTGAAATATAAATAGAATTTACTATGATAAAAGACGGTGGATTGAAGGAGGTGATTTCAAGATAGAATAAATCTTATGCAAAGAAGCATAAATATGTAATTGCAGGAAATTTTCTGCAACTCGGATATTTCAATCTATCTAAGAAATAGGAGTTGTGAGAGAAGAGAGAGATAATGTTAGAGCGTAGGTCATCAATATCCTTCTGTGTCAATCAAAGGACTTAATAATTCTTTTTCTATACATAAAGAAAGGAAGGCATTATCTTTGAAGAACTTTGATTTGGTGACTATTTTTGTAAGAAAACTTACACTATGTGTAATTTCCAGGAAACATGAAAAGAGAAGAAAGACCTTGTGGGAAAGAACAGATAAAAGCAAGGAAAGTGGGAGAGATGCTTATTGCAAAATCATTGGCAAGAAGTCAATGTGGCCTGAATTATAGCAAAATCAGTGGAGATGGTGAGAAGACAGATAAGAAATGTATTGCATATTTCAGTACAGTCAGCAAAGCTTAACAATGAATTGCCTACAGGATATGTGGGGAAATATAGAATCCATTATGCCACTTACTAAAAAGTAACATCAGTGATTCATTCTTTTATATGTGGATATCCAATTTTCCCAGCACCATTTGTTGAAGAGACTATCTTTTCCTTATTGTGTATATATTCTTGGCACCCTGGTCAAAGATCACTTGACCAGATTTGTCGGGTTTATTTCTGTAATCTATTTTCTTCCATTGGTCTATATGTCTGTCTTCTTTATGCCAGTATCATGCTGTTTTAATTATTGTTGCTTTGTAATATAGTTCGAAATCAGGAAGCGTGATGCTTCCAGCTTTGTGTGTGTGTGTGTGTGTGTGTGTGTGTATGTGTGTGAAGATTGTTCTTCAGGGCTCTTTGTGAATCCATATGAATTTTAGAATCACTATTTTCTATTTCTGTAAAAATGTCCCTGGGATTTTTTTGGATTGCATCAAATCTGTTGATCACTTTGGGATGTATAAACATTTTAACAATATTAAGTCTCCCAATCCATGAACATGAGATAATTTTCTATTTATTTGTGTTTTCTTTAATTTCTTTCAGCAATATTTTATATTTTTTACTGTATAAGTCATTCACTTCTTTAGTTAAATTTATTCTAAATATTTTATTCTTTTGATGCTACTGTAAATAGGATTATTTTCTTAATTTACCTTTTGGATGGTTCCTTGTTAGTATGTAAAAACACAGCTGATTTTTATATGTTTATTTTTTATTCTGTAACTAGATTTATTTATTTGTTTGATGTACATGTGTGTGTGTGTATGGACTCTCTAATGTTTCCTACATGTAAGATCCTGTCATCTGCAAACAAATAATTTTATTTCTTCCTTTTCTATTTGAATGCTTTTTATTTCTTTTTCTTGCGTAATTGCTCCAGCGAGAACTTCCAGTACTATGTTGAAAATAGAAGTGATGAAAGTGGGCATCCTTATCTTCTTAACAATCTTAGAGTAAATGCTTTCAGTTTTTCACCATTGAGCATTATGTTAACTGTAGGATTTTCATATATGGCCTTTAATATGTTGTCATAATTTCCTTTTATTCCTCATTTGTTCAGGGTTTTTATCATAAAAGGGTATTAAGTGTTGTCAAATGCTTTTTCTACATGTATTGATATTATCAAGTGTTTTTTATCTTTCATTTTATTAAGTGATATATTATTTGATTTTCACATGTACCATTCATCCCAGAGATAAGTCCCACTTGGTCGTAGTGTGTGATCCTTTTAATGTGCTGTGGAATTTGGTTTACCACCATGCTATTGAGCATTATTATATACATATTCATCAGGGCTATCAGCCTGTAGTTTCTTTTCTTGTAATTGCACCTTTTCCTTATACCATATCAAAAATCAACTCAAAATGGATTGAAGAGTTCAATGTAAGACCTAAAACTGTAAAAATCCTGGAAGAAAATATAACAGAAAATATTCATGGCATTGGTCTGAGCAATACTCTCTTGGATATGAGACCAAAAGCACAGGCAACAAAAGTAAAAACAGTGAAGTGGGACTTCATCAACTATAAAGCTTCTGCACAGCAAAGGAAACAATTAACAGAGTGAAAAGGCAATCTACAGAATGGGAGAAAATATTTTCAAACCACATATCTGATAAGGATTTAATATACAAAATATAGAAGGAACTCCTAGAACTCAATAGCAAAAACAAAATAAAACAAAGCAACAATAACAGAAGTCCTGATTGAAAAATGGGCATGAGATTTCAATAGACTTTTCTCCCAAGAAGACATACAAATTGCTAAAATGAAAGATGCTCAACATCACTAATCATATGGGAAATGGAGATCAAAACCACAATTAGATATCATTTCACAACTGTTAGGAAGGCCATTATAAATAAATACATATA
>NW_012144966.1:20809227-20853639 GCF_000956105.1 Propithecus coquereli
TGTGTGTGTATGTGTATGTGTGTGTGTGTGTGTGTGTGTATGATGCTATTTTGCCTGGGATGTGGAGAAATTGCTAACTTTTATTCTGATAATGGAAATATAAAATGTTGTAGACTCTGTGAAAAACAATATAAAATTTCCTCAAAAAATCAAAAATTAGAACTACCATATGATCTAGGAATCCCACCACTGGGTATTTATACAAAAGAATTGAAATCATGATCTCAAAAAAATATTTGCACTCCTATATTTATTGTGACATTATCCACAATAGCCAAAATGTGGAAACAACCATAACGTCCATGAATGGATGAAGAAAATATGGTATATGCATACCATGGAATATTGCTAAACCTTCAAAAAGAAGGAATTTCTATAATATGAGGCAATGTGGAAGAGCCTTCAAGACATTATACTAAGTGAGATAAGCTGGTCACAAAAGGACCATTACAATATGATTCTGCTTATTTGAAGTATCTAAATAGTCAAATTCCTAGAAGCAGAGAATAGAATGAGCCAGGGACTGGGTTGGAGAGGGAGAGTTGCTATTCTAATGGTATAAAGTTTCAGTTATGCAAGATGAATAAATTCTAAGATCTGCTGTAAAACATTGTGCCTATAATTAACATTATTGCATTGTAAAGTTTGAAATTTGTAAGGGAGTATATCTCATGGTAAATGTTCTTACTATAATAAAAATTTTAAAACGCTTCAATGTGAAATGATTCTACACCTTTAGAAAATTTTTAACATACATGAAAGTTCATAAGTAATGTATTGTTACAACTTTACATAACTTTGCAAAAATTACGTTCAGGAGAGGCAACTAACGATTTTTTAGGACAGAAAGAATAAACATACAAAATATTTTACAAATCTGGATATACCTATATTATGGAAACCTTGTACTGTATATTAGTAAGAGCACTTATTTTGGAGCATCTTGTTTCTTTTCCTGCCTCTATCTCCTGGTACCTGTGTATTCTGAGCCAAATCACTTAATGGAACTAAACCTCAAATTTTTCCTTTATAAGAGAAAATGTGATCCAACACATCTGCTTTCAATATAGTAAGGTAATTTATTCTTTGCCATAGGGTTTGAGTAGACAGATCCATATTAATAAAGATTTGCTAAAATGTATAGTTTTATGCTATTATCAATTATTGAATAAAGATAACATCATTTATTTCATACTGTGACTCATTTAATCCTAGAGTATTAATGTTTGCCTTCTCTATAAAACAACTTCAGAGAATAAGAAGTCAAGCTACATTCCATAGCCATCTTTGTAATATGAAAGACGGTTTATATTCATGAGTGCAGCAATAAGGACAGATCTTTTATCACAAAGCAAACACTGAGTAAGCACCAGTCAAATAAAAGAACATTACTATGAACCCTGAAAGCACCCTCAAATTTTCTCCCAATCGCCAATTTCCCTACCAAAATTACTCCCTGTTTTAATTTTTGTAGTATTTTCAAGTTTACATCTCTAATCGATATATTTCTCTTGTAATTTTTCTTTTAAAAATTCAGTAACACAGTATGTGTCATGTTTTATCTGGCTTTTTTTGGCATTATGTGTTTTCCCCAATTATTTGTATTGTTTTATATTATTCCATTTTAAGAAGATACTATACATTCTTTAAACTTTTTGCTGGTTAGGAAACTTTGGGTTGTTTTCAGTCTGTGACTATTATTAATATTATAACGACTCTATGGACCTTATTAAAATATTTTCTTTGTTGAATTTTTATGAATTGTTGAGAATAGCATTGCTAAGCCATACGGGTATATATATACTTTAAAAGTTAATAGAAAATTCTAATTTTACAAAGTGAGTAAACCAATGTATCTTATGCCCAGCAGTGTATGAAAGCTCCTTTTGCTGCACATTCTAACACTTAGTTATGCCTTTCTTTAACCTTCTTCCTCTCTCCCTTCCCTTCTGCCGCTTCCCTTCCTCTTTCTCTCTCTCTTTACCTCCCTCTTTGTTTCTTTCCCTGCCTACCTGTCACCTGCCTTTATTTTTTCAACTTGAGGAGTGGTAATGGAGTTGTTATCACATTTTAATTTGCATTTTTAAATCAGTGATGATTAGCGCATTTATTTATTTATTTATTTATTTATTCATTTCTTTCTTTATTTATTTTTAAAGAAAGGGTTTGGCTCTAGTGCCCAGGCTAGAGTGCATTGGCCCTATCATAGCTCACTGTAACTTTGAACTCCTAGGCTGAAGTCATCCTCCCATCGCAGCCTCCTGAGTAGCAAGGACTATAGACACCATGCCACCATGCCAGGCTAATTTTTTTAAAAAAATATGTAGAGACGAGCCTTGCTGTCTTGCCCAGGTTGGTCTTGAACTCCTGGTCTCACATTATCCTCCCATCTCAGTTTCTCAAAGATTACCACATTTGGATATCTTTTTTTTTTTTTTTTTTGACATGCCTGTTCAAGGCTTCTAACAATTTTTTTTTTATTTTTTTCTTATTGATTTTCTTTGGAACTGTAAACATCATAAAAATAACATTATCATAAAAATATAGAAACCTATGAAATAATTTATTTCTATAGAATAAATTTACAGCATTTTGAGATCAAAACCAAACTAATTTTGAATTTTAATAACTGTGTCAAATTCTTCCAAAAGGGTTTTTTACTCATTTATATTTCTGTTGATATGGTAATAATGTGTTTTAGGGTGCCCACTTTTTTCACTGTCTTATATTCATTGGATTGTTTATTTGCTTTAGCCTATTTGAAAATTTGACATAATTCCTAAATTTGGACCTCAACAACTTCTAATAAATTTGAAACAATGTTCAGATTATTGTTCACCTATATTTCCTCTTCTATGAATTGCATGTTAGTATTCTCCTAATTAAAACACATTTCTTTTTCATACTTTAAGAATCCCACGTATATTAGAGATATTAAACTTTAAATGATACTAACTGAAAGATACGTATTGCTAGAGAAAAACATTTAAATGATATATAAATTACATATATTATTGCTGTAAATTGCTTACAAAATGGACCCAATTCTTTAACTCTTTCTTTATCCACACTTCTTACAATCTGGCTTTCAGTTCTTACCTTAATTAGTGAATGATATTTCTCCATGTTTTGAATCTGGGTTCACTGTGTAACTTATTTTGGCCAAGAGAATGCATCAAGAAACATGGTGTTCTAATTTTGAGTCTAAACTTTAAGAAGCCTTACACATTGCAACTTATTCTTCTGGAAACCTGCTACTATTAAGTATCATGTGAGCAGCCCCAGACTACCCTGCTGGATGAGGACAGACAAGCAGCCATGTTACTCCTGCTACTTCAGCTAATAGTCAATTTATCTCTTGACATGGGAATGAGGCCACTAGGGACTGGCCACTTCCCAGCCACTCAATATTTAATTACAGGCACATAAGCAAGTTCTGTCAAGATGAATTAAGCCTGGCTCAGTGCAACAGAACTACCAGATAGCAACAGAATCATGAGTAATGATGAATGTTTCCTTTTTTTTTAAGACACTATGATTTGAAGTGTTTTATTGGGCAGATATAGATGACTGACAGAAATTTTAATCTTTTTATTTTAAGCACATTTTCATGGCTGTATATTTAAATCTTCATGTGGAAAGTCTACTGCTTCATAGGTTGTAAAATCATTTTCTGATAATTTATTTCAATTTTAGAAATTATGTCCTTAATCCATCTGAAATTTGTTTTATATATACTTTATTATTTTCTAAATAGAAAGCCAATTCAGTATCACTATTTAGTGAATACTTTACAACTGAATTGTAATAGTACCTATGATCAGATACTAATAATAGCACCATTCTATGTTCATTGAAGTTTTTTTTAAGGTAGTACAGAAATCACATATTATTGTATTTTAAAAAATTCAAGCACGTATGATTTTTAAATTTGGAATCATTAATTCCAGAATTTTAAAATGGCATTTTTGAGAAAACTTCATTAATTTTGCCCAAAAGTTATTAGAATAAAAAGTCAAAATGGTAAGAAAATGGTAGTCCTAACTTTGCTATTCACTTGTCTTATTGTAATATATTGATTTAGGTATGGTGATTTTTTTCCATGACATTTACCCAAATAAATTAGAAGTTAGATTTAATTTATAGCGGGAGACATAGAAAATCTTAACATATACAAACTCTTAAGTCAAAACCACACAAATAATGAATATAGAATAAGCCCTGAAGGAGTGATGAAGGAAGAAATTCTACTTAAAACGAAAACAAGTTACCCTCCCCCTTAAGATGTTGATACATTACCATCTGAACCTGAATAAAACAGGCTATCATTGAGTTTTAAGCTAATTTCACCCTGCAAGCCTTAGGATGGCTTGGCCAGAACAATGGCTATGAAACTTGATTCAGGGTGAAGTTCTTTATAGACTATGCTAAAGCATGAATCTCTGTTCAGGAAATCACAGGTGTTCTGTGAGAGTAGCCAAGTCAGATCCCATTAGGAAAAAATATGATTTAAAATATCAGGAAGACCAAATACAAATACTCAAAACCAAAACATGAGTTTTAGAATTAAAATCCTCATTTATTCATTCACTCTACACAGATTTATTTTATTAAGTATATATTATATATCAGGAATTATTAACACTATCTTCTTATATATTACATTTGTGAGACTATAGATAGTAAAGAATTTACACGCTAGATATATGTATACGCATATATAAAGAGATAAACATAGATATCGGTATTGCTAGAGATAGACTTAAAAAAGTAAGAGTTGAGGGAACCAGACATGTACATATCCGTAAGAAGTATATTCCAAGAAGAGAAAAAGATCAAGTTCAAACACTAAGATGTACAACATGATTAACATGTTAAAGAAACATCAGAAGACAAATGTGGCTGGAGAAGAAAGAGCAAGAGGGATTTGGTACGTAATGAAATGAGAGAAGTAGGTGAAATCAAATTCTATAAGCTGCCTTTCGTTAACTGATTTTGACATTCACCCTGTTAGTAAAGGAATTTATTTGAGTAGCTATAGCACAGAAATTATATGATAGAATTTTACTACAAGAGGCTCACCTTGTCTGGCACATGGAAAGTAAACTACATGGCCAAGGATGAAAGCAGGAAGAACAGCCAAGAGGCTATTGGAAAAATCCTGTTACTAGATGATGATGTCTTCAAATAGATTGGTAAAAATGAATATTATGAAAAGTAGTAAGATTCTCAATACATATTGAAGAAAACTGTGGCAGGATTTACTAATTTATTTTATTTGTAGATATGTAAGAAAGAATCTAAAGAACAATTCAAAGACATTTAAGCTGGAATAAAGAGAAAATTTTACTGAGATTGGAGAGGGGGATAAGAGTAGGTTTTGGTGGAGAGAAGCATAAGCTTGGTTTAGGACATACTAAGTTTAAAAGCTGGGCATGCAAGAGATGGTTAGTAGACAGTTATATAGCTGTGTCTGGATTTCGGTGTAAAAGTCTGGCTGGTGTCACATGCTTCTGATAGGTCAAGTAAAATGAGGCCTGAGAAATGATCAATGGATTTAGCAACTTGGAAGTCATTAGTGACTTTAATGAGATATTTTCTGAAAACCTAACTGCAGTTGTTTCAAGAATGACTGAAAGAGGGGATGTGAACATCACAAGAACAGGAAGGTCTTCTGAGGAATTTTTCTGCAAAGTTGTGCTGAGAAATATTAATACATAGGTAGTTACAGATGAAATGTGTAATCATGAGATTGTTTTTTCTTGTGAGATATATTATAGCATGTTTCTATGATGATGGAAATGATACAATAGAGAAGGGGACATAAATTGTGGAAAATAGTTGGGACAATTGCTTGAACCTTATCTTTAAGTAGGCTAACATTGCAGAATCCAGTGTATCAAATGAGAGCTTTGCTGTGTGCACGAGAAGGGAAACTTTATCCAAAATAACAGTGACAAGGGAGTACTGATGTAATCAAGAGAAGGGATAAGTATGAAAGCATTATTGAGAATTGATGGAGATCAAACGGAATGGGGAACTATACAGAATTCCTGGGAAGCACCTTAGGTTAGCTGAGATTTTTCTCTAGCTATGTTGAGCTCCCTACAGGGGAAGAGTAGGCAGAGACGTGAACAAAGGTCAGTATTTTTGTCATTTGAATTTGAAGTATCGAGGTGAGTGAGGGACAAGATTCAAGAGGTAAGCCCAGAAATGATTATAATCATGTGCAATGGGATATATCACGCATAAAGAGAGAAATGAAGATTGTGTTGGTGGGGGGAGGAGGTAAAAACAGTAAACTGTTGGTGCTTCCAGCAGGTGTGATGGTTATTGAAAAATTGTAGCAGTTAGGTTAATAGAAAGACCTAGAAAGTAAAGAGATGGTGGAATGACACAAGGATGTTTCCAATTGAGATTTTTGAGAGATTCCAAGTTTATTGATGTAGACTAAGATGATTGGATTGGTTGCTAACATACATTGGGAGACAAGATCTTAGGAGAGGAATATTTGAAGTTCAAGCTATTGGGGAAAAAAATCAGTCACTAAGAAGTAGTGTAGTAGAGGGATCTACAGTGAACTGATGCCAAAGTCAATAAGAAATGAGAGTTAATAATCTCCAGCTGTGTGGATAACTGGAATGAGAAGGGGCAGTAAGTTGCATATCACCAGCAATGAGAGCTCCAGATTTATAACAGTTTATTTCATAATAGACTCCAAAGATTAAAATACACTGTTGCTATACACAGTTGGAAAATAAATAAAATAAAATTTTAAAAATTTATTATTTATTAATTTTTAATGTTAAATAACTTAAAGTTTGAGTAATTCGATGTAGTGACAAATAAACAGCATTATTTACTAGCAAACTTGGGATACACATTATTTTCCAATATAAGAGAAAATTATTCAAAATGGTAAGGTTTTAGGCCCAAAAATATCATTAGCTTCATTAAAGCTGATACCAAAAAGGTCATATTTTCTGGGCTCTATGAAATTACTGTAGAAACTATAAATTACTGTGCAATAAATCAGTAATATCCAGACACATGCAAATTTTATTTCAGCCCCTTTAATTAACTTCTGGATTAAAAAGAAAATCCAAACATATTATTTTTACAGAGTCAGGTACATGCTAAGGAGGAAGCAAGGTGGTTGAAGCCAAGAGACCTGAGTTCTGATGAAGAATTTGACCATGTGATCTTACTTGTTATATATAGAAAACAATTTCTGGTCATACACAGGCACTGTACACTGTGAGTGTATATTTTTAAAAATTTGTATAAAACAGGATAAATTGTTATGTATTAAAAATAATTATCCTCTACAAATTATTATTACCATATGGTATATTTGGGGGAGAGGAATGTTCTAAATGAAGAAATTTGTAATAAAAAAGGTTTAAAAAAATTAAATAGTATCCATTTTCACAGAATCTTGAAATGACAGCAGCAACTATCCTAAGGAAATACATTTTGTATTCTAGTACCTGAAAGGTAAAATAGACTTAAGAATAAATAATACATATTTTTAAGTTAAGAAAAGGAAACAAAATTCTCTCAAGTATTTACAAGTATTAATTTATAAGTAAGAATTTACAAGTATGAGAGAAAAATTTAAGTTTATGAAAGAGAATTTCCTTGATTAAAATACAGAAACTGCTTTGTCATCTGGGATTCAATTGCAGGTCTTTGATAATTGGATATTTTTCTTGAGATTCTAAGTAAAACTTTTGTGTTTTTGTGAATTGAAGAGAAAAAACATGTGGACCACAAAGTTTCTTGAAAGTATTCAAATATATTTTCTGAGTTTTATATAAAGTTTGCTAAAAACATAAAATTATTTTAAGAACTGTAATCAATGTGATTTATTAATGTAATTTTCTATAATCAGAGCCTAATAATAGAAAAATAATAAACAGCTAATGTATATGTATATATTTCATCATTATGGTAGCTGCTTAATTTTCTTCTCCTAGTATTGCCACTGCATAACTTCTCCAAAAATGATCTTATGGATTCCACTCCTCACATTTTATTTATAAAATTCTTGCTCTTAAAATGTTTTGAACAGAAGCATTTGTAAAATATTATGGATAGCTTTATGAAAAGACTGAGCAATAGGAACTTGTTATGAATAATTTATAGGTAATGATTTCCAAAGCAAAGTTATAAAGCATGCTAAAAATAAAATGGTTTCGTTTGGCCTGAGGTAAGACAAAAAAAAAAGTTTCAACAGAAAATTTATAAGCTACTTAAAGTTATGTAAAACAGTAATAATACATCCTTGTTTGTGTGCTGTTTATATCTTCTTACCATAACAACACGAGTACAAATTTTCCTCTCATTTTTCTATAATTCAATATTATTGAAATATGTTTCACTGTAGCATTAAACATATTGAAAATAATGGGAAGGCAGATAAATTGATTGGGAGTAACTTTTTTCTGCCCCACGGTTTTTAAATCTGGGGAACTCAAAGTAACCTGAAGTTCCATACTGTTAGCAAAATGAAATCAGTATGTATGACTATAAAAATAATCTGAGGAATATGTGAAACTTCTTACTCTAATAAACATGCTTGAGGAAGCTAGCCCTGAAAAATAAAGTTTTCTGCTTGAAGCAAATCCTCTGCGAGAAATGAAACTCTCAATCTCCAGTTGTTTCATAGTTGGGCAGAGGCTGAAGGCTGCAATAGATAAATTTTGTAACTTCTTGTTTTATGTTTGCTCCTTCGTGTTGGAGAAACCCAGAGGAAGCAAGAATTATAAATGCAATTATTCTGCTGTATGAGAATCTCTCTTGAATCCGCAAATGATAATGATGATAGTAGTAATGATAATAAATTACAGTTAAGTGATTTTTTTTTAATTTAAACATAATACAATCCCTTAGTCATTGAATTGAAGATAGAATCTTTTATATGGTGATTCATCATAAACAATAACCACAATAATAGAGCAAATATTTATTAAGAATCTAGCATAAGCCAGGCACCAATTTATAATTGCTTTATCATAGATTATTTCATGCCATCCTCACTGTAGCTCCATGAGATAGGTACGGCATTGTTATTAGCTACATTTTACTAATGTGGCCACTGAAATTTAGAGATTTGGCAAAATTAAGTAAATTGTTAACTATCATTTAGGTAATAATTTTTGGATATTACAAGTAAATTTTGTTAAAATAACAACTCAAGCCTGAAATTATGATCTTAATCACTACATTCTACCTGAGGAGGCCTACCAGATTATTTTTTAAAACTTCCTATGAGATCTCTGACTGCATATTAACTTCTACCTTAACTTGATGTAGTTAATACAAGGTGTTCAATATTGGTCCAGAAACAGAAAACTGTTTCTTACAGTAAAATTTTCTGTAGTTGTCTTCATTAATATTGAATATGGTTAGAAATATAGCTTCCTAAGCTTCTATGCTTAGCCTATGTAAATTGTTAATTCTAACTCAGAAAAACATATGCACACCTTATAAATCTATCCTATTTTTAACCTGTTTATCTGTTTGGAGTTCATGTCTCAACTCATGAGACGTGAGTTCATTGCTTACTGCATAATTCTATTTACCACTTCCTTAAATTTGTATTAAGGAACACTTCTTTTCAAAATTTGATGTTTTAGCAATAGGTCCTATGCTTCAAAATTTGATAATCAATTTCATTTTTTTGCATCCTTTCAACAGATATTCAATAATGGCTGGCTTAGAGCTGATGACTGTGAGTTGAGGACTGAGAGTGCTGCTGCACTACCCTAGTGCTCTTCACCCTTTATTTCAGATTCACAGTACTGAATTGACCAACTTAATGTACAACCCACTCAATGGCTAAATCCACTGGATACCTTTCATCTTACCTTTCTCTCTGTAGCCTTAGACACAGTTGACTACTCATTCCTTGGAAGTATTTTTGTCCTTAGAATCTATGTCATTATACTCCCCTCATTTTCTTTTTGTCCATCTAACACTTCAGATATTTTTTATGAACTGCTCTTTCTCTATGTAATACATTTTCAGGACTTAATTCTAGACACTCTTCTATTCTCATTAGACCCACACTCAAGGAGAAATGTAATCTACCACCTGTGAAATAAATTACTCCTATAATGTGATGAGCTAAATCTTTATCTCCTTCTTTCAACAGAGAGTTTAACTGTCTATTGAACTCCAGACCAAGTTGCTGTTAGACATCTGTACTTGGATGTAAAAGAAAAAGCCAATCAAATCCAACATGCTGAAAAGTGAACTCATCACTGCCCTCCTCCACCAAAATAATTTCTTCTTGTATTAGAACATTTGTCCAAAGCAATCCCCAATGCTTTTTCTCATTCTTCACAGGCAATTCTATCACCTCGCCTTGTTAAGTCTACCCCTCAAAAATGTCCCTAATCACTATACTGATGTCTATTTCCCTAAAAATAGTTATAAGTCTCTGTATTATTTGTTTCCTACTTCTTTCTCTATATGGCCACTTGTATATCTTGCATTTGACATTTCTACCACACTATACTGCCTGTGGTTCTTCCAACGATTCCCATTGTCACTCCCTAGTAGGCCCTTAGTCTCTCACTGCATGTGGAGCACCCATTCCCCAACACTGACCATCCCTGTCTTTGCATTTTATCTGGCTAACTTTCATTCATCACCTTTAGTCCACAGCTTAGAATATTTTCCTAGAGAAAACATTCCTTGATATTTGAATAATCAATTAGTTGACCCTCTCCTGTTTTCTGAGAGAAATTTGTATTTCACACAAATATATATAGTTGACAAATTATAATTGATTTCTTAAGTTATTATTCCTTGAGAATGCCGTTTCTTTCAAGGCAAATAGAATACTTTGTTATTGCATCTTCAGGGCCTAGGATAGCAAATTTTACAAAATAAAGGTTTATATATTTAATAAATAGATGATGAGAATAGATATCTTATTCTTCAAATAATTCACAGATATATAACTTTAGTCATATATTTTGATTAAAGATAATCTTATAAACAGAGTGAAAGTAATGAGAGGATTTAATTTTTTCTCTACCGAATTTTAACTGTGAAGTAGGCAAACAATTTAGCCTCATTTCAGAGGGCTTTCTTTAAAAAACACATTGTCACTTATGCCTTTATTTGGGCTTTTGAAGATCCTATTATTACAGAGACTTTACATTTCAGAAAAGCACATCTATTTCCAGTATGAAACTATTAACCAGTCTGATTACTCTCACTCTTAAATTTTATTTTTACAAATAAATATTTACTCTTACTTTGATTACTTACCACTTACGCACATAGTATTATTGATTTAATTATTTTCATAACTTTTTGGTGACATGATATTAAATAGTAGAGACTTTAGATTATTATCTATTATAAAGCATGATGTATTAGGCTTTTGAGAGAAGAAATGCTCATTAAAGGCAGTTTTTGTTATGTATTTAGGAGATTTCATATAGGTTTTTTTTTTTGAGTAAAATATTGCCCTCCATTTTTCATGTAAAAAAAAAAACCCATAAATATATGTGAATCCCTCACAGTAAATAAAAAGTGTTTTACACTCTGGATTTAAATATTTCCAGGTCACTAAAAATATGAATATTGTTATAAACAAAATAGCATTTCACAAATGTCTGTGATTTCTTTTAGTGTTTGAATTTAATGGAACACGTCACAAAATAAGTTGCAAAATTAATAGCAATGAAAACATTTTTTTTCTGGTCTGTGAAAATGGTGGCAAGACAAATGTTTTCTTAAGTACACAGTATTGTGAATATCTCTAATCTAAAAACCAGCACGTAGCAAATACTCATGCCACCTAATGTCAGCAATGTTTGTGCAGTTGGAGATATTGTGGTTCACCTTTGACTGAATATGTTCCATCTACACCTATTTTGTTGAGAGTTCTTGTCATAAAAGGGTGCTAAATTTTGTCATAAAACGTGTCAAATATGTAGAAAAGAGATATTCTTAATCTCTTGAACATAAAATTCCAACTTTCTCTTGGAAAACTACTAGTAACTATTCCTGTGTCATATAAGAACTTTTTTTCCGTTTGAATATAATGTATACTTTATAAATTCAACTTTTACTCAGGAATGAAATGGTTTTCACAGAGATCTGTTAAAAGAGAGTAAAAATAGTGCTATGGAAGAGTGATTTTTAAAGAATAACAGACATGAATTGAAGTTTGTTCTTCTTCAAACTAGTTATGTAACCTTGGATAAATTATACAACTTCCCTGAACCTCTATTTCCTCACATGTAAAATGAGAATATATTATTAATACTTACCTCCATAACAATGTGAGAATTCAACTAGATAATATGTACATCAGAAATCTTGCATAAAATGGGTGTTTTAGTGAATCTTTTTCTTGTTAGTATCTTAATTGCTTGAGTTCTATATTTGAAACAGGTAAATACATTTATTATTTTTTATTTCTGAAGAAAATATCATAAGTTACCTTTTATTAACAAAGAATTATACTATTGATCAAATGGGATACTTGATAAAATTATTAATTACTTGAGCAATCAAGGACTGGACTACTTTTGACCTCTATTTAATTTTTTGTATTTTATTTTACCTTAGTTTTTGATACATATGTCTCAGTTCGTGAAATGCTATTATTATTGTATTTTTTAATTTATATAAATGTAGGAGCTACAGGCACAATTGTGTTGTGTATATATTGCATAGTGGTGAAGTCTGAGTTTTCTGCGTAAGTATCACCTGAACAATATACATTGTACCCATTAAATAATTTCTAATCCCTCACCCTCCTCCTACCCTCCTACCTTTCTGAGTCTCCGGTGTCTATTATTCTACATTCTATATCCATATGCACACATTATTTAGCTTCTACTTATAAATGAGTATATGCTGTATTTGACTTTCTGTTTTTGAGTTGTTTCCCTTAAAATAATGGCCTCCAGTTCCATCCATGTTGCTATAAAAGACATGATTTAATCCCTTTTTTATGGCTGAATAGCATTCCGCTGTGTATATGTAACATTCATGGTTGTATTATGTGTGCATGTGTTTCATTTACATGAAGGGTTTGCCGCTATGTTGTATAAATCAAACTCATTACTTCCTACCCATCTCATATTCCCTTATTCATTATCCATTCCATTGTTTGATGGTTTACTTGTACCACTTTTTTTTAATCCATCCGTCTATTAATGTACACTTAAGTTGATTCCAATCTTTGCTATGGTGAATAATGCAGCGATAAACATACAAGTACAGGTATATTTTTGATATAATATTTCTTTCGGGGGGGGATGGATATCCAGTAGTCAGATTACTGGATAAAATGGTAGTTATATTTTTAGTTCTTTGAGAAATCTCCATACTGTTTTCCACAGAAACTGTATTAATCGACATTCCTACCAACCAACAGCCTATAAGCATTCCTTTTTCTCTGCTTTTTCACCAACATCTCCAATTGTTTGACGTTTTAGTAATGGCCATTCTAACTAATGGAAGACGATATGTCATTGTGATTTTACTTTGCATTTCTCTGATGAGTAGTGATGTTAAGTTTGAGGATTAGTTTTTCCCCAAGCTTGGTGGCCATTTGTATGTCCTTTTTTGAAAAATTTCTTTTCATGTCCTTTTCCCATTTTTTTTTTTTTTTTTTCTGAGACAGAGTCTCACTGTGTTGCCCGGGCTAGAGTGTCGTGGCGTCATCTTAGCTCACAGCAACCTCAAACTCCTGGGCTCAAGCGATCCTCCTGCCTCAGCCTCCCGAGTAGCTGGGACTACAGGCATGCGCCACCATGCCCGGCTAATTTTTTCTATATATTTTTAGTTGTCCAATTAATTTCTTTGTATTTTTAATAGAGACGGGGTCTCACTCTTGCTCAGACTGGTTTCAAACTCCTGAGCTCAAACAATCCGCCCGCCTCGGCCTCCCAGAGAGTTAGGATTACAGGCATGAGCCACCGCGCCCGGCCCTTTTCCCACTTTTTAATGGGGTTATTTGTTTTTGTTGTTGTTTTTGAGTTGTTTGAGTTCCTCGTAAATTCTGGATCTCTGTCCCCTGTGAGATACGTAGTTTACAAACATTTTGTCCCACTCTACAGGTTGTGTATTCACTCTGTTGATTTTTTCTTTGCTATGCAGATGCTTTTTGGTTTAATTAAGTCACATTTGTCTATCTTTGTTTTTTTTGCTTATGCTTTTGAGGTCTTTCTCATAAATTCTTTGCCAAGAGTAATGTCCAGAAGAGTTTTCATTAGATTATTGTCTTGTATTTTTATAGTTTTTGTTTGACCTTTAAGTATTTAATCCATCTTGATTATTGTAGATGGTGAGAAATAGGGATTTAAGTCTCACTCTTCTGCATATGGCAATTCAATTTTCCCAGCATTATTTTGTTGAAAATGTGTCCTTTTTCCAGTGTATGTTTTTGTCAACTTTGTCAGACATCACTTGACTATAGACAAGTGGATTTATTTCTGAGTTCTCTATTCTCTTCCATTAATCTATGTGTCTATTTTTATACCAGTACTATGATGTTTTCGTTATTATAGACTTTTAGTAAATTCAAGATCAGGTAATGCAATGCATCTATCTTTGTTCTTTTTGCTTAGAATTGCTTTGGCTATTCAAGTTTTTTTTTTGTTGTTGTTCCATATGAATTTTAGAATTGTTTTTTCTAATTATGTAGCAAGGAATTCATATAGAGTCTTTGCCACTAGTGTATTCATATCTTTGCATTTTTAAAGGCACTCTCTTATTCTTTCTCAACCTTAGTTCCTAATAGATAGCTCATCTCTTTTATAAGTATCAACTGTACTGTAAATTTTATATATACATACATGTATAATGTGGATATATGTGTACATATATATATATATAATGCAAGTATGTATGTGTTTATACATAATGTATATGTCAATATATGTAAGGAATATAATGGAATATATATATATATATACACTGAAGTATAAACATTCACGGTTGTATTATGCGTGCATGTGCTTTGTTTACATAAAGGATTTGCTGCTGTATTGTATAAGTTAAACTCATTCCTTTCTACCCATCTCCGATTCCCTCACTCATTATTCATTCTATCATTTGGTGGTTTATTTATGTCAGTATAGACTCTCAGAGACCCTGTTATTTCTTGTACTATAATCCAACACTATTACCATTTATTTTGTTACAGATGAGGCCTTTGGGAGCTTACTAAAGTTGGTTCTTAAGTCCTCGTGGCATGCCCTCATTCTTATTTTAACACTGCCTTACTTTTATGGTATTACAAGATGCCCTAGACTCATGTTGTATTATTTTTCCCCAGCCCTTAAGTAATCCATTTCTCAAAGGAGCCCCAACTTCTTTTATTGAAGAACTGGATTCAAAAATCAGATCCAGATATGGCACGTTCACTGCCGTTAGGCTATTGCTGTCTCTAGGTCCTCCCAACAGCTATAGCTATAAAATATATGTATGTACACCACCCCACGTATACATACAAGTATTTATTTCTGTAGTCAGTCATTTGTATGTGTACTAAAATCAGCATGAATTTGTACAGATAAGACTGACTTTAATCTATTACTGAAGAGCTTATTCAAACTATCTTTCCTTTGTTACTTTAAGTTTCTTTGTCCAGCACTGAAAAACCTACCTCTGTGATTAAAATTTAATTACTTGTCTGCTATTTCTTTAGTACATGAATATTGAAGGTTATTTCATTCACTGACAAACATATACATACACAATTGATTTTTATCTTCTAGGTTTGTAGTCTGAAAACATGCTAAACTAACACATTATTTCGAGTAGTTTTTCGTAGACTCCATAGAAATTTCTTCAAGAACTATCAGATCATTGCCATGAAAGACAATGAAAACAAAGGCAATTTAATTCTTTCTTATGAATCTGGGTAACATCTTTTGTGTGTTTGATTTATTAGACTGGTGAGGTCTCCTGAGTTTAGGAAAAGATATTAAATTTTCCCATGGGGTATGATAATAGTTGTAAAGTTTTTCAAATGCTCTCTATTAGATTGAAGGATATTCCTTCTGTTTGCTGGGAATTTTCATAGAAATTGAGGTTAAATTTTGTCAAATGTTTTTTTCTGCATTTATGTAGGTAATCATGTGATTTTTCCTCTTTTGTCTGTTAATTTGATATGTCACATTGATTAATTTTTAAATGTCAAAACAGCTCTTCATTCCTGGGGTAAATCTCTCTTGGTCATGATATATTAACTATGTATATAGTTGGATTTGATATTCAAAATTTGTATTGATAATTTCATTTTTATGTTCACATAGTATCATTTTCTCATAATTTCTTATCTGGTTTTGTAATAAAAGTAATGTTTACATTACTGGTTAAGAGATAAACTATTCTTTCTCATTTAATTTTCTGGAAAAGTTTGTGTAGAATTGTATCAAATTATATTATTTTTGTCTTTAAACTTTTGATATAATTGTAGGAATGTCTTTAAATAATATAATTTTCCTGTAATCCTAGCACTGTGGGAGGCTAAGGTGGGAGGATTGCTTAAGGTCAGGAGTTGGAGACCAACCTGAGTGAGAGTGAGACCTGTCTCTACTAAAAATAGAAAAAAAATTAGCCGGACTTGGTGACATGCACCTATAGTCCCAGCTACTCAGGAGGCTGAGGCGGGAGGATCGCTTGAGGCCAGGAGTTTGAGGTTGCTGTGAGCTAGGCTAATGCCATGGCACTCTAGCCTGGGCAACAGAGCAAGACTGTGTCTCAAAAATAAATAAATAAATAATATAATTTTTAATAGATATACAGATATGAAATTGTCTATTTCTTTTAAAAATAGTTTTATTAAATTGACATACAATAAATTGTACATTATAATTGAACAATTTGATAAGTTACACATATGTATACACCTGTGAAACAGTCAATACAAAAGTGAAGATATTATTACCCTTAAACGTTTCTTCATGCTGACAATGTTTTCTAAGCTTGCGCTTCCACTAGTAAGTAATGCAAATCTTCCCTGAAGTGTTTCATACCTTGCTGTCCTAACTACATTAGATTGCTCAGATTTTTTTCCTTTTTTATTAATTACCATTAGACATATAGAAATACAGAGAGACACCTAAGAGAGTTCTCTGTGTTGCATATATTTTGTCTCCTATGTCCATATTGTAGCAACAACGTTATTTTATCTTGATAGTCCACTTTAATCACTCCAATCAACACTCCATCTCACTCTTTAGTCTACTGGGCTAGACTTCAGTTGACCCAATGTTGTCAAATGTCATTCTCAAATCCCAGGACGATCCCAGTACAACTCTTTTCAAACTCTCTTGACGCAAAAATAGGAATTAAAAAGTTGAAAAATGAATAATTAAACACAATGATCAGAGGCATCTCTCCCACTTCCACCTACTGATTCCTCTTACTAAAGAAAAAACAATATTATATTCCGCTCAGTGATTCAGAATATGTACCTCATGTTATACAAAAGCAACACAAGCTTACAAGTTGTCTCCTAGCTAATATTATTAATATAACTGAGCCCTAATAAGTCATTATATCTTTTTATATGACTAGTTGTTTCTCAATGGTAGGGTAGAACTTTTGCCATAAAATGGCTTAGAAGCAATACTGTATGATAGGGCATTACTTGAATGAGATTTTTAATAATTCTGTGGTTAATGTTACAGAAAACACATAGCAGGTAGGGAAGTCAAACCCATGACCAGAATAAGTCCTATTTTAAGGAGAACAAAATATTTTGTTTCTTCCACAATAGAAGACATTTAATGAAATCAAACTAGTGCCAAATGGCTGGATGTTACTACTTTTTCTGTTGAGTCTGGTTCTGATGTCTTTTTAAGATTTGCATTGGTTTCTGCTGCTGGCAGATTGGGCAGTAGTAGTGGCGATACGAGGGGATCAACTGTGGCAAGGGCAGTCCCTGTGTTTGACTTCATGCAACTCCTGCATGTCTGCTACCAATGCATAATGAGTTCATGACATCAGCACACCACTATGGATGGACTGAGATCAAACTCCATTTACCTCCTGAATCCTAGAACTCTTCACTCTATGACTTAGGGATTCTCATTTTCTAAAGCATACATCTAAAATCACTGGACTTGTTGACAATGTATTGTTGACATGAGAATGCAACTTGGCTAAATAGTTTTATACACTTGTGGGTAAAAACAGAAGAAAGACTTTGATGATATTATAGGTTGTTTCCACAAGGATATCAAAGGGATTCATCAAAAGGATATCAAAGTAAATAGTGTACGTTTTTGTTAAAATGAACTTTTTTATTTTAGAAAAGTTTTAGATTTATAGAAAAATTGTGATGAAAGTGGAGAATCCTCATATGCCCCCCTCTCTGCTTCCCCTGCTATTACTATCTTACATGACTACTATACATTTTTCAAAATTAATGAAATTAATTAATTTTGATACACTATTATTAACTAAAGTCCACACTTTATTGAATTTCCGTAGTTTTAACCTAGCTTTTTCTGTTCCAGCATCCATAAAAGATATCACATTATATTTAGTCATCATGTATCCTTAGGTTCCTCTTGGCTGTGAGAGTTATTAAAGTTCTCTACAAGGACTTTTCAAGGACTAATAAAAGTATTTATCAATATCATTATTAATGAAGATTATTGAGGCCCCCTTAGTGGACACAATAAATGAGCAGGTTAATGAATTGTTTTTCTCTCTTCCTAAGTTCAATATGGGCTAAGCCTGAGCTTATGATTTAATTAACCAATCCAACAAACAATTTGAACCATCCTCTATTAATCAAGCATGATACATCGAAATCCACTTATCAGACTGCCAAAACTGATCTTCCTCTCTGTTTTATGAAGCACCCACAGAATAAATTATTATACATATTCCCCAAATTTTTGCCAATATAAATGAGAAATTTGCAGCTTTTTTGATATTTAAAAGTTTCCTCTGAGATTGACTTTGTATGGTCCATGAAGTGATTGATACTTGCATCTGGACTGGTAATGAGGGTTTGTTGAGATGAGGCTTAAGGAAAGTTGACATTCTCTTGCAAGATATGTTAGCAAAATTTCAATCAAGGAAGCAAAATCACTGTGAGTATTACAGAATAAGAATTTTTAAAAATAGGAATACAATCTTGCACTACTGGGGAAGAAGCTAGGAAACAAGGATCCAAAAGGAAAGATAAAGGATGACTTAACTCACCAGCCCTCCTGTTGCCAGGTATGTCAGAGAGAGATGTGGAAGCAAAATTGATGGATACATCCATGGAGTTATTATTGGTCTGCTGGGACAGCAATAAAATACGAGAATTGGGCATGGAATGTTGGATAGTGAAGACAAACCGCAATCTACTGGAATTTCTGCATCTGTCTGTCTCCAAGTAGATAAGAAAGACAAGCTGGAATCTGCTAGTATTTCTACATCTGTCTCTTATCACCTCTATGCATAAGGGCCTTCTGAGAGTAATGGCTACAGTTACTCACTTCTACTTTCCAAATTGTTTGCAAATATCTCTTATGACCAATTCTGACATGGAACCATGCCATAAAGGGATGTCTTAATCAGTTTTATGCTATTATAACAGAACACAGACTGGGTAATTTATAAAGATCAAAAATTTATTTCTTACAGTTCTGGAAGCTGGAAAGTTTAAAATTAAGGCACTAGCAGGTTTTGTATCTGATAAGGGTCCAGTCTCCGTTTCCAAGATAGCCCCTTGAATGCTGCTTCTTCCGGAGGGAAGGAACACATTTTCTCATATGTCAGAAGAGCAGAAGAGAGTAAACTTCCATGAGCCCTTTTTATAGTGGCATTAATCCGTTCATGAAAGTAAGCCTATGACTTAAACACCTCCCAAAAGGTTCCACCTCCCAACACTGTTGCATTAGGAATTTAGTTTCAACATAAATTTTGGAGGGGGTAAAAACATGCAAACCATAGCACGGGGATTCTGGGAAACTTAGGCAAGTTAACACAGTATTAAGCCATCACAAATTCAATTTCACCACATCACATGAAATATTGTGGTACCTAAATTTCAGATACATAAGCCCTATAGCAACAAGAATAAGAGAATACTTTTGAATGTCCATGGTTTTCAGACTCTCAGTTGAGCTGAGAATTAGCATTTTGAGCCTAAAATTTTTGCTTTAAATTCTCCACTGTAGTTAGAAGCAAACAATCCACTGTTCCATTCTTCCTTAATTTCCCATAGTGGTTTATTTCACCAGCTGCTTGATCCACCAAAGCTTGTTTTCAATATACTTCATACAGGAAAATTCTGGAGTTAATTTAACTCTTGTGAGTGTCCTGTAATTCTTGGGCCCCTTTTTCAAAGGATAATGGATTTTCACACACTTCAAACAAACGAGGAGAAACAGCCTATAAATTCTTACTACAATTGCAAATTGTAAATACTTATTTTCTTGAGGTGTGTAACAGGGAACCACTGCAGATTCCATTTATCGTATCAATGAACGTTCTTGGTTTATAGGTAAACAATTATATGTACCAGATTTAACCATGAAGAAAATTATTCGGGCATAAGTGAAGTGGCCCAAAGCATCATTAGGAGAATTGTGGGAGACACTAGGCTGAGCTTCTAGGCATGACTCCCCAAATGACACCATAGAGTTGAGCAGAGAAGAGAGCTTCTGCCTCCCCCGACTGTCAGAATGCTGTCAAATCCAGTTGTTTCTGCTTAGAACCACACACGCCACACTCCATGATCTGTACCAGCAAAGAGGTTACTTCACATCCCCAAGTAACTCAGCTCTGAATCTGAGTCTTTAAGACGTGGACCTAATTGTCAGATTTAAATCGAGTATCCGTTCTGCAAAAGAAGATCAGAAATGTAGTTTTTAATTTTCCAGCCTCTTCAATTCAAAATGTTCTGCCAGAGGTAGTCTGGGGAGTGGGCATTGAGCATACCACACCCAGCGGTTGCTAAATTAGGCTTAGCCAATCAAAGGCACCAGCTGCCAACTTCAGTCATGATCAAGTGATGCAAATAACCAGAGTTAACAGAGATTCCTTTCTGGATGTAGCAGTAGCAGCACACGTTTTCTTTCTAATGCCCAGCATTGCTGGCAGAGTAGCAATGCAGAGCCAAGAGCCCCAGTGCAAGCTGTAGTCTTCAGGGCTCAGCTGCAACTTCACGGTCAGCAGTGCTCTCACCATCTTAATTGTACAGTATGAGTTGGCTATGACCCTGGCTCCATAATCTCCTTTTGGAGATACTTATTTTCCAAAATTGATTCCATAGGTTTTCTCAAAATTTTTTGAGTTACATAGTACTCTTTCATTATGTTTATTTGTTTGTTTGTTTGTTTAAATCAGCTAAGTTCCTTTTTTTGGCAATTAGGTGTTCTAAATGTTACAAATTGAATTGTCCTTTAACTTTTCTACTTGCTACAGAAAACATTATCAAAAATAAAAGTGATTGGTAGTTAAGCTTTCGACAGACAGATTATTGTCCAGAGAATAGGTTAGCAGGATGACCAATGAGAAGCCTTTTAAAATGTGTAACTATCATTTTATGCATATTTTATAGAAGTATATTATCTATAACATGTAGATTTTAGATCATATTCATGATTCTTTTAAATGGCATTTGTATGGGCATTGTTATAATCTCACCTATAAGACCTGTGTATCCTTTATTATAAATTAAGCACATATTCTCTTAGAACTTTTAAAAGAGAATATGCAGTATGGAGTATGGTACATGACTGAAAGTAAGAAGAGAAGGGTCTAATAAATCACTTAAATTCTCCTGGTTTCAAATTTCTCACCTATTAAATGGCGTATGGAATTATCTCTAAAAAACCATCTAAAATTCTAAGACAATGTGTAATTTTAATAATTTAAATGATTATAACATTAAAGCAAGTTTCGAAAATATAAAGTTGTATGTATCAATCAAAATGTGCATATGGTATTGCTCAGGGAAGATATTCCTTCTCTCATTTTTTATAACCAATATTGTGTTTATAATGTGAATTAACTGATTTCCTGAAAACAGCTGGTCAAAAACTGTTTGCCATTTGTTCCAGACTTGGCCTGTTTCCTCTAAATTTCATTTCTTGCCCATGCCTGCTCTGCTCTGTGTCACAAGCAGACTGATTCCTGCTGTCTATAGTCCCAGATTGTCCTTTCAGCTGACTTTTAGCAGGACTTAGCCAGTATGTTTCAAAAGGTAGGGCAGGAGAAAGGTGAAAATGAGTTGGTCTGTCTGTCTGTCTATCTCTCTCTTTCTTTCTCTTTCCCTTGAATAGCATCTCTGGAAGCAGCTTTGGGTTGATTTCTTTATATTTTAAGTTTCTCAATAGCAATATCATGAAGAATGCTCACAAAAAAAATTGGTTCATCTAGCAGGTATAACACTAGTCAAAATAATAATATTAAAAATATTTTATATAGGTTGAGAAAAGGTGGCTCATGCCTGTAATCCTAGCAGTTTGAGAGGCCCATGTAGAAGGATCATTTGAGGCCAATAGTTAAAGACCAGCCTGGGCAACATAGCAATATCTCATCTCTACAAAAACTAATAAAAATAAATTAACCATGTATGATGGTGGATGCCTATAGTCCTAGCTACTCAGGAGGCTGATGCAGGAGAATTTCTTGAGCCCAGGAGTTTGAGGTTATAGTGAGCTAAGATTGTGACACTGCATTCCAGTCCAAGTGACAGAGAATGACGACCCTGTCTCTGAAAAAAAAAAAAAATGCATATATGTATATATATATATATATATGCACATACATAAAATTCAATATTTTGTTTGATATTTTTATTTGTTTTATTACTCCCAAACATTTTGATTCCAGAAAAGGAATATATGAATGGCTGGAATGCTTTGATAGACATTTCATGGACATTTTTTAATTGCAGAAAATACGCTTAGGTGACCAGTAAATATCAAAAACGTAAAACATTTTTCAATAAACATGATTTGTATCCTCTGGAGAGTAGTATCACCTTCATCATTGTACATTAACTATATCATTGTAATGTAAAACGTAGATTGCCTTGAGAATGAGCTATTTTTATCATACTCAATGAAAATAATAATTATTGCAAATACTGTTAAACATAACTAAAAAATGTTAACCTAAAACTTAAATGATAATTTAATATTTGAATTTATGTCAAAGTTTTTCTTTATCTCTAAAGTGAAAATCTACTATCGTTAAAGGTGAAAATATGTTTTCTAGAGGCATTTTACAGTTTAAGTTCCCTATATTACACCTATTAAATTTTAAAAATCATTCTCCATTACTTATTATTTCAGTAAAACTATACAGGCATACCTCATTTGAACACACGTCTCTTTATTGTTCTTCACAAATGTTGCATTTTTTACAAATTAAAGGTTTGTGGCAATTTAAATCGAGCAAGTCTATGGGTACCATTTTTCCAACATGTATTCACTTCATGTTTCTGCATAACATTTTGGTAATTCTTACTATATTTCAAAAATTATTATTATTATTATATCTGTCATGGTGATCTGTGATCATGATCTTTGATGTGATTATAATTGTTTTGGAGCATCATAAACTGTGCCCTTAGAAGTAGGTGAACCTAATGAATAAATGGGTGTGTGTTCTGACTGCTCTACCCACCTTGCTGTTACCTACCTCTCTCTCTCCTGAGACCTCTCAGGCCTCTCTATTCCCTGAGACACAGCAATATTGAAATTAGGCCAATTAATAACCCTACAATGGCCTCTAAGTGTTCAAGTGAAAGGAAAAGTTGTATGTCCCTCATTTTAAATTAAAAGCTAGAAATAATTAAGCTTAGTGAGAAAGGTATATCGAAAATCAAGATAGGCCTAAAGCTAGACCTCTTGAGCCGGTTAGTCAAGTTATGAATAACAAAGAAACGCTCTTGAAGGAAATTATAAGTGTTACTCTGCTAACACATAAATGATAAGAAAACAACATGGCCTTCTTGCTGGTATGGAGAAAGTTTGAGTGGTCTTGAAAGATCAAATCAGCCACAACATCCCCTCAACCCAAAGCCTAATACAGAGCAAGGCACTAACTCTCTTCAATTCTATGAAGGCTGAGAGAGGTGAGAAAGCTGCAGAAAAAAAGTCTAAAGCTAGCAGAGGTTGGTGTATGAGGATTAGGAAAGAAGCTGTCTCTATAACATAATAGTACAAGGTGAAGCAGCGAGTGTTGATGTAGAAGCTGCAGTAAGTCATCCAGAAGATCTAGCCAAGATCACTGATGAAGGTGGCTACACTAAACAGCAAATTTTCAATGTAGATGAAACAGCCTCTGTTGGAAGAAGACGTCATCAATGGCATCTAGTTTTTCATAGCTAGAGAGAAGTCAATGCTCAGCTTCAAACTTCAAAGGGGATGAGCTGGGCAAGATGCCCAACTAGAGACATCAGTCACCACATCACCCCAGAGAGGAAGAAGTTTCAGGTATGAAAGCACAGCTCAGGTGAAATGCTGAGGGAAAGGATCTAGAACCTACCCTTCCTGGAGATCCTATGGTAATAATTAATGGAACAGAACAAAAAGAAGAAAAATTTTGGCTGAGACCAGCACTCGAGGGATTCAGAGCCCAGTGGAAATGGTAGGTGGGAGTGATTAGTTTTGCTCTCCTGGCACCTGTGGTGGTCTGCTGGCTCCTGATGTGTCAGGAAGCCCTCTGCCTTGATGAACCCAGGCACTGCTGCCATTAGCAAACTGAGAGCTTCCTGGGAATGAAGCACTGGGCTGCAGGCAGGTACAAGGTTGCTTCTCAGCATGGATCCGAACCAAGACAGTAGATGCCATATTACCTGCGCACACGCCAGGTGCCTCTACCTAGCCAGGGAAGTCACAGCCCCTCAGTTTCTCTGTCACTGGATCTCATACAAACATTCCCCATCACCCACTTGGACTGTGACAACCACAAAGGAATGAGGAGATGGGAGGGTAACAATGTTCCCAGAGTTTGGACTCGCGGTGTGGGTGCCCAAAGAGAACTGGGAAGGGCCACAAATGCTTTTTAGGAGAGAAAAAGGTAGACCATACGCTGTCCTGCACCAGAGAGCTCCTGGCTCATGATCCAAAGATGTCTGCACCCCTCACAGTGGAAGTGCTCCCTACCATTTAGGGCCTCCTCTTCCTCCTCCTCCCCCACCCACTATCGCAGAGGAGCTCTGGCTGAAAGGCTGTTTCTGTAAGGGCCCCACAGGGGACCATTAAGCCAGGTTACCTGGAAGTGGCTGCCTCACCTCTAACAGAGCACCTATTACATCCACAGAGCTTGGGGCTCACTCCCTTTCCTCTAAAAAGAAGCAGTGAGCACTTTTTGTGCCTCAGGGACAAAAGCTTCCACCTCCTCTGAGGAAGGGCAGGGCTAACAGTACTGTCCCTGATCTGGAAGCTGCTTGTTTGTTCTGCAAGGAGACTGATCTCACTGGAGGAAAGTCCCCGACACAACTACACTCCCCCCACTGGAGCATTTCAACCACAACCCACACCCAGTCTCGTAGCCCGGCACACAGTGGGTTGAGCTGCCTCCGCCACCTCTGCTGCAGTTGGGCCAGGGTGGGAGCTGGCAAACTGGGCACTTTGTGCCCCCAAAGGACAGAGACCACTGTCATGGCCAAGAGAGGGACGAGTATGTCCCACAGCTGCCTCCCTCTGCTAATCTCCTCAAGAGGAAACTGCCCCATTTATATGTGCATAGTTTTAGCTCTTTTGTTTGCTTGAACTTATGTAATTTTATAACTCTGTTTCTCCTTGACACTTTTTAGATTATCTATTTTCTAGATTCAGAGTACAAATGCAAGACTTCTTTAAAAGTTTAAAAAATGCATTAAATATTAATTGGTTCAAAAATACAATTCACCTTTATAAAATAAGGCTTCCCCAATGAGCTTTGTGTTTTTATAAACTTCACCACACATCAACATCTGAGTTTCTGAAATCAAAATGATGGTAACAATCAGAATGGACATCAGAGGGGTGGTGTGTTCTAACTATCTGAGTTTAAATCCCTCCAAAATTTGCACTTCACCTTGCATTTTCAAAAAAAATAACAACAAAACTAGTGACTAGAAATTGTGATTTCATGCCACCTAAATGTCTATTTTTAACAATCCAAAGCCAAAGTTTAATATACCTAGTAATGATATGTAATTCCATGCATAACTGATAATATATTTCTGAATAAACAATGTAAAAAATACAAAAAAAGGGGGAATATAAGCAAAATCTCTGCACAGTTTTAACTGACTGATACCCAGTAAATCTTACATTACAGAGCAGCTACTGTGTGTTCACTTTCCTGGCTTTTCATCTAGGAATTTGAAATCTCTGGAAAGGCTATTTCTAATTCAAATTAGCTAGAGATACACTGACTGAAAGAATGAAATTTTTATTTGCTTACAATAGCAAATCCTTACTAACTGGTTTTGAAATCTCCAAAAAAAAAAAAAAAAAAACTGTTGTAACCTGTGTTCAAAGGTATATAAAACCATGTTTAATTTGTGAAGAGCCTCCACCTATGAGGCCCACATCTACTTAAAGCAGCTGTTACCTCTCCAAAGATGTGGGGTCAGCAACATGACGGTGATAGTACTTTTTGTGCCACCTGACATATCTCATCAGCCTGTCTCTGATTCCAGTTGTGGATGTGTACGGTCTCCTAAAAGCTCAAACTCACTCTGATATTTTACCCTACATTGCTCTATAAAAAGTGACACTTTTTTTTCTTCAGTACATTCTCTTCCCCTGTGGAAACTTTCTCTGGAAGTGTGGGCAGTAAATGCCCCCCCTCTCAGCAATAATTGATAAATGGTGGTCAGGCACTGATTGACAAATGTCCTAGATATTTTTTAGTTGGTGCTGTGCACTGACTTTTGTCCCCTCAAAATTCATGTGCTGAAGCACTAAACCCAATGGGACTTTATTTCGAGATAAGGTTTCTAAGGAAGTAAATGAGGTGAAATGAGGTCATAAAGGTGGGCCCCTAATCCGACAGAATTGGTGGCCTCATAAGAAGAGAGAGAGAAATACACACACACACACACACACACACACACACACACACGCACACACACACGCACACACACACACACACACAAAGAAGAAACCATGGGAGCACACAGGAAGATGGCAGCCACCTACAAGCCAAGAGAAGTCTCAGAGTGAAACCTACCATGCTGGCACCTTGCTCTTCGAGTTTTGCCCCTCATCACTACCACCACCTAAAGTAAGAAATCAATGGTGTATTTGGAAAGTCCTTTTGTTTTATTAGACCACTGTCTGGATACTGACTGCTGTTTCTCATATATTATCCCAAATCTGAGAACTTGGAACTTTAGCTTTTACTTTTGGAGTGCTGTGCCATTGCTCTTCTTTAGGGTTGTTTTTTGTTTGTTTTTTTGGCTCCTTGTGGTTATTCTTTTCACATTCAGCATATTATTTGTTAGTAATAAAAACATATATTAGTTTTTCAGGGCTGCCATCAAAAAGTACCACAGACTAAGTGGCTTAAAAAACAGAAATTTGTTTCTCATTGTTCTGGAGGCTAGAAATTCAAGATCAAGGTGTCAGCAGAGTTGATTTCCCCTGAGGCCTCTCTCCTTAGCTTGTAGATGGTTGCTTTCTCCCTGTGTCCTCATGTCTTTCCTCTGTGAGCATGTATCTCTGGTGCTTCTTTGTGTCCAAATTTTCTCTTCTTATAAGGTGTGTTAGGCTTCTTCAGAGAAATAGAACTGAAAGGAGATACACACACACACACACACACACACACACACACACACACACATACACAAACATATATAGAGAGAGAAATTCATGAAGGGAAGTTGGTTCACATGATTATGAATGCTGACAAGGCCCAAGTTCTGTACTGAGCAAGCTGGAGCTCCAACAGAGCCAATGATGTGATTCTAGTTTGAGTCCAAAGGCTGGAGAACCGGAGAGCTGTTAGTGTGAGTTCTAGTCCGAGTCCCAAGGCAGGAGCATATTGATGTCCCTGTTCAAAACTGTCAGGCAGAGAGTGTGAATTCTCTCTCATTCAGCTTTTTTTTTTTTTTCTATTCAGACCTTCACCTGATTGGATAAGGCCCATCCACACTAGGGAGGGCAATTTGTTTTAGTTGGACTGCCAATTCAAATGTCATTCTCATCCAGAAACATTATCACAGACACATGAAAGATAAGGCGGGACCAAATGTCTGGGTACCCCACGGCCTAGACATGTTGACACATATAATCAAATTAACCATCACATAAAGATACCAATCAGATTGGATAGAACCTATTTTAAGATCTCACTTTAACTTAATCACCTGTTTAATGGCCTTATCACCAAATTTGCTCATATTCTGTGGTACTGGAGGTTAGGGCTTTAATATATAAATTTTGTGGGGATACAATCAAGCTCATAACTGAACACAAGAGAGAATATCAATTTTTAAAAAAATGAACACAAACATCTGACATCAATAAATTGAAAGCAATGAAGCCATTTACATTGCATATCTCACTCAGAGATTTCGTCGGCTAAAAATAACACATAAACACTGACAAAGAATGAAATGTGTAGAGTATGTGTAGGTGTGAGGGTGTATGTATTTGTCTAACATATATACGAATGTGTCATTACATGTTAGTATACATTCTATTGAATGCGTTGTTGAGTATACTATAGAAATTATGACAAAGCAGAAGACCAGTGATGCCAGCACATGAGATCTCTGAGATTTCTGGCATTTGTATATGGTGCAAACTGGAATGGTATTGCTACAGCACAGATCCTAACCTTTTCTTTTGCCTTGGACTAATTTGGCAGTCTGGTGAGACATGTGTGTACCTTATCAGGATAATGTTTTATAGCACACGAATAAATATATATAGGATTACAAAGAGAAAAACAATTATACTAAGACAAAGTTATTTAAATACCAAATAAAACCCTTAATATAATAACATATGGCCTTCTTTGTTAATACAGTAAGTAACAAGATTGAGTGATGGGTTTAGTAGCTCTTGAAATTTTGAGATAGTGCTAAATATAATATATGTTTTGGCATTGCTATGGTTTCTATCAGTCACAAATTCATAGGTACTGTTAGTACTACTGAGTCTTGTTATTTACATGTATAATAGCAAGTAGAGATGTGTGAAATAAAATATGTGTCTTTCTATCCAAGTTCATGGAAATTCTATCCTCTAACTATGTCTCTGCTCTACTTTGTTGCCCACTAGGGTCCATGCACTACAAATTAAGAAATGGAGTCACCCTGTGTTTGTCCATGGTTGAAAATGAAATCTGATTCCAAATTTAAGTATTTTGGGGTTTAAGAGAATAATAAATTACAACGTGAATATACCTATCTCAAAAATATGGAGATTATAGCATCTAATCAATACAGCTATTTATGAGATAAATATAAAGTACTTACGATGGAGCTGTGTGTAGAGTAAATGCTGAATTAATGTTGGCTATTGGTATTACGAATCTTCTTATTGGCACCTTACAGATGAGAAATTTGAGAGCTAGAGAGATTGGATAACTCACCCATTTATATATGTCAATAATGGAGAAGCCAAAATCTGAACACAGGCAGTCTGCCTCGCTCTTAATCATTATTCTTGTCACATGCACAAAATGGGGCTTTTTGAATCACAGACTAGACACTGAGCATAACACTTCAACTTAGATGCTGCTAAATTGGCACCATAGGATCAATAACTCTGTCTTGTTTACACCTTAATTAAAAGGAAATCTCAACACCACCTGCACCCTTGCTATCTGCATCCTGGAAAACTCTCATCGTGAGGCCTGGTGGGCAACAAGGCAGAGCAGAGCCAGCGTCAGAGCACACAGCGCCTTGCAGGGAAAAGCAGCAGCAGCAGCCTCAGGACAGCAGCGTTAACCATCCACATACAGCAGCGCCGTTTCATTTTGTATCATGTCCTTGCAACTTAAAATCCATTCTGATGATAAAGGAGTTTGGGGTCATTATTCTCATTTTTGGAATTTCTTACAGGATGAAAATCACTTGCATATTCCATAAAAAAAGGAAAAATTACTTGGAGAACAGGTTTGGAATCCTTAATCTCTGGCCACTGAGAACCTAGTATGGTAGAACTACTGTCCTTCTGGAATTTATTTATTTATTTATTTATGTACATATTTATTTATTTATGCCTCTTTCATAAATCAGGGACCAGAATATATAGTTTAAAAATTAACTTCATAGCTGTTATCGAGGAGTTACTCCCATTTTACCCTGAAAGGGGCCATCTTAACTCTTGAATTTGAGGCTTCAAGCACAAGAATTGGAAATCCTTTAACTGTAATGGAATTTAGCTGCATTCCCTTTGGGATTCACAGACCATTGTCACACTTAAATCAAGCAGAAGCTTCTATATCTTTGGTTAGAATTCTCTTAGAGATTTCCATCATGTGTTATGATCAGACAATTTTCAGAAATGTTATTTGGCAGCAGAGCTGCCATGTTGCACAAATCTGGGGAACCCCCTTCAGATTATCACCTATGTGAATAATATCATTTGAAGTTTGCAAAAGCTTCATGACCATATGCAGAGTCCTTGCTTGACAGCCTCTTTTATAGTGTGGATATCAGTGATTGCTATGAATTCTAGTTTAATTTCCTAAAAAAGGGTAGAACATACAAGACAGTCTAATGTAGCCATCTGATGAACTATTTAAGGAATAGTTAATTTTTGTTGCAGCATTCACATCAATTAACTTTTAAAGATAAGATAGAAAGTGATCCAATATCATGTCATTAATAATACAGTTAATAAGATTATAATTATTAATGGCACAGTACTATAAGGTTATGGATAAGTCAAAGGATTTTTTGGGTACAATAATTTTTCTTCAAAATATCAATATGTTCAGTATTTTTCTCATGTTATGTTTTCATACAGATTGCCAAATGAGACTTCAATAATATTGAACCAAATTATAATTAAGACAAACTAGTCTTTAATAAAGTTGAATCAATTTATAATTAAAGCAAAGGAAAATAAAGTGTCTACCTGTAAATTAATCAACACTCATTTATTAACCAAATGCCAAAATTTGACTTTTCCTACCTAAATGTATCAGCTGGGGCCCAAAATGAAGACTAAATGTCCTAAAGAATGGTACTGTATCATCTTTGCTATATATTTAGAACAGTAGCTCAAAACAGATTTGGCAACCCATATAGTCCATCATCCAATTTTATCTTAAATATGAGTCTGAAAAAAATTAAATAGAAATGATCAATGAATGAGAATTTCTTTGAAAACTGTGCTCCGAAGACTTCCCACACACCCATCACGGCCGTAACCTTCATCTAAGAGAGGCTGAGCATGCTTCCTCTGCCATGGCCTGTGCTATGGAGAACACGGGGTCTAGTGCCTGACATTAGGCTACAAAAGGGTGAAAAACAGGAGATAGGTAGAAATGCCTGTCATGGCTGAATAAAAGAAATGAAGAGGACTGAGATGGGTACAACCTGTGTCTTCAGTTTCTAGTTATGCAAAGGTGTAAACTTTTCCCAGGGGCAACGTGGGCACCAAAGCTGAGTGTCATTCAATAGGTAGTTTGAGAAATTTTCTAAAAGAGATCTGCCTGCCAAAGGGAATCAGAAAGGCTGATTTCCTATTCATTAGAAAGGCTGTTTGGCTGCACGGGGGAGATTTAAGTAGTTAGCTGGAGGTTGCATTGCCAGGAGCCTTGATTCACAGTTATAATGGTACCAGTCACAAAGTTTTGGCCCCTTTCTCCTCATCACCTGTCCCCTCTGATCCTGATCCTGCAGGGGGACTGAAATACTACTTCGAGAGTGGGGGAGAAGGAGAAAGGAAAAAAGAAGATAGATACTGTGCCAACATTTCAAACAACAAATTTCAGAGACTGGATTAGGCTTGAGCTGAGGGAGAGGTTGAGAGTCGAATAGGAATTTGAGAAAGTGGAGAGCACTTTAAATCAGATGAGAGATTGATTAATTTTAATATTACATAATATTGATATGACATTATGTTTGATATTCGATTATATTTATAATCTTAAAACCTGACGATATGAGTGTTTTTCAATAAATGAAATTGACCAGAAAAGTAAAGAGCTGTGTCAAAGATATCATAGGACAGAGAAGATTTATAATGTATTGATGAGAAAGAATGATGAAATCATAATTGCCCTCATAATGTGAAGGACTTTTTCTTTGTCAATCAGCAGGCAGCACAGCTACTAGAATTCTGATATCATATTCTGCTTCTAGTTTCTTTCTAAGGGAACGATTTTATTGTTGCTTTCTCTTCCTGGAAGCTTTTAGAATTCTTTCTTTATTCCAAGTTGCTGCTTAAGTTTTAGCGTCATTGATTTTGCTACCTAATCTTTATATAGGTAGCAAACTATATAACTCAACTTTATTATTCTAAATTTATATTCTTAATCCCGTTAGTTCATTTATTTCATTTTCATTTCTAATTATTTTTGAATAAAAGAGTCCCTGATTTCCCAACTTTCTAGAAAATGTGTATGGGTTGTTGAAACTTTACTTTTCTTTTTTTCTAATAGCATTTCGTAATATTTTCTTTCTCTGGCTGTTCTGCACTGCTCTGTGTAACTTACCTTGTTTATTTCTGTGGATTTTCAAAATAAATGCCCAGTGATATTTTTCTGCCTTTCTCCCTGCCCAAGGAACTTTTTCAATGACTGTCATTTTCCAAAAAAAAAAAAGTGTGGAGATAGACTCATAATCTCCTAACAACCCTTCTTGTTTGCCTTGTATGTACCTAATTTGCATTTATTACTAGGGCCAGAATTTGATTTTCATATTCAGTTGTCTGCAGGAAGTAAAAAGAAAACTAGAAAAGGAACTGGAATCAGTAAAACCATTATTATCAGCTTTTCTCCTCTAATGTCTTTCTAAAATGTTTGAGGGTCTTGAACCTGAAATGAACCTCACCGTGATGGAACGTGGTTCATACAAATGGAGGAAGATTTTGAGTGCAATGGGAGGTTGGATGTCACTATTAAGTAGGTTTTCTTTTTTTATTTTTATTTTGGGGTATTATGAGGGCACAAACATTAAGGTTACACTTTATGTCTTTAGCTCACCCAAGTGAGGGTTAGGGGTATGCACTTAAATCTCATTTTTCCCATGCAAGAAGTTAAGACAAAGAGAAAAAGAGAATGCATTGTGGTCAGGTTGTTTCTCTTTGCTGCCATTTTCTTTGCTGCAGCTCAATATTTCCACAGCTGCCTTCTTCAGTTGCGGTGACAGAATGTATCTCAGTGGCATTCCCCAAGATGAGGTCACATGGCAAAGTTTCCCCTACCTCCAAGTTTAAGAGCCTGGTATCTGTGTATTGGTTATGGTATACTCTCTTGAATTTATGCAGATTGTAGGATATTTGGTCAATATTTCCTAGATTGTGGTGTGACAGCTTGTGCTTTTCTAAACTAAAATAATGTCTTATTATTTTTCATTCCTTACATTCATTCCACTGAATATAGGGATGGATATTTTTTTGAAATATTCATGCATTTATTCATCTTTGCTAAACAGTCACCTTAGTCACTATCTTTGCAAAAATTGATCACATTTCTACTGTTTTATATTTTTTTTACTCTTGAAGAAATGCAGAATAAAAAAATAAATTACTGTTATACATGATTGAATTGGTCATACTTTGTAAATTTTCATTGAAAGATTTCTAAAACAACACTGATGAACTAAAGTGAGAATTTATCCTACAACTTAAGAGACTATTTAGATAATACTATTTTAGTGCTAAAGATAGTTTTAATATTTATTAGTAAAATGCATTAGCTATTAATATATTCTCAGCTGTGCTCTTCTAAAATGTTTTATATGGTTGTTTAAAAATGATTCAAAATATAACAGATATAGTTGCATGGGTAATGAAGATCTTTACATTCTGTGATAAAGTTTAGGAGATTCTGGGGACAATTCTGATAAAAAAAAAAGATAAAAGTAAATAGCTTCAGCAATATTTATGCCCTCTGATTATTCAAAATTCCCAATAGTATGCTATCTATACTGCTGAAGTCATTGCTGATATAAGATATATCCATGTTATAAACACTGTTTTCACTTAAAATTTGAATAAATGAGTTCAATATTCACATCACTTAGCCACAGAGCTGTAAAATCATTTGGTCTTTTCTTTACAGGTAGGATTTTCCACGTGGTCTATTGCTCTTTAACATAAGTTACCATTTTGGAATTTAGCTCTATATAAAATACATAGGATCTGTCTTTAAATATAAAGCATACTCATATATCATTTTTAATAATTTTCTCTAAGTCAGAAAAGACTAAAATTTCTATAATTAGAAATTATATTTTTCTTAAAATTTTTTCTAGTATATATAATTAAATGAGACCATTATTATTCTTGAATCATTTTTAGTCTTTGTGTTATAAAAATTATATTAATTAATAGCTTATATTTTTGTACTTAAAATATGCATAATAGGTTAATTTGGGCATAGTTTTTCATACCAATGTGGATATGTATTAAATACATTTACTCTTGTTTCTGAAGTAATGATTCTGAGAAATAAATACTCAGAGAGTAATAAAGTAATAAGTTTAATGTCTTACTATTTACTGTAATAAATAATCATACCTTTGGGATACTCATACGTTCCTAAATCTTTGTTTAATCAGTACCTATGACCTATATATTTGCACTCTCTAAATGATTTGCAGGCAAAAACATATAATTCAGAGAAATAAGTAGGAAATGGAGAACTTCAACAGCACCCAAGCTCTGTTGCACTCACATATATTCTATTTGACACAAGCATTTCACCTGAATATGTAGCCCTGATATTCTATAAACAACATTTATTAGAGATTTTCAACCAAGGTAAACGGAATTTATTCTTCCAAGTACATCATTGTTTGAAGGACATTAGCGTCGCATAATTTGTAAAGACGCTGGTCTTCATGACTCTGTTTTATAACCTACTAGGTATGCCAAGCTAGTAATTTATAACCCCAAATCATGAACCTCATGCAATTGAGAGGAAAGGCCTTTATTCCTTCACACATAATATTATGGCAATTTCTGGGGAATCATAGTGTGAATAAATACAATAACTTAAGTTTATGTTCTTTCTATTATAACTTTGGAAAGTTAAATGTAATATGAGCTGCACTGAGTTCCTAGAACATTTGGTAAAGATCAAAACAGAATAAAAAATATATATACACACACACATATATATGTATAATAACTAATATATTATGCTAATATTAAATTATCATTATATTACTATATATTATTTAATATGTAATATGTGTGATATATTTACTATATTGTTAGTATATATTTTATTTATTATATACATTTTGGAACCATTCATAAGACTCAAGACTAGAATTGTATAAGAAATCCAGGGAGTCCATGTGTTTGGTTTTTATGCGTGATACTTTTTCAAGAACAAATTACTGCCCTGCTTCAATAATTGTTTGGCATTCCTAATTATTTTCTGAGTCAAGAATCTAGTGCTTTGATATGTCATGCAACAAATTATATTTCACATTCTATGTGTAATGCTAGGTCTTTTAACAGCAATATCCCAGATTATAAAAACATTATTTTCACTTAGTATTATATGGATTGTGCATTATTTAGAAGCATGTTGGAATCACTAAATTATTTGAGTGCAAGCTTAGCCACTGTAGCTCAAAAAGCTCATTATTTTGTAATGGTAACACAAATTATTTTGTCAGAGCACTAAGTACAGTATCCTGTTAAAATGAGAGAAAATTATGTTTATCATAACAAAGAAGCTTGAGTGTAAACAGTTACTAGAATCGTACTATCAAGAATGGTAGGAAAATATGAAATCTAATGGTGAATGTTAATGCATACTCTGGAACATTAACCAAAATGCCATCTGTGTTTTCCAATGTTACATGGATTTTTTTATGCTCCTAATTGAAAATTCTTTAGGGCAACTTTCTAGAAAATTAAAGATCAAATTAAAGGCAAAAAGATATCACTGTTTATTATAACACAAATGAAGAAACAGAAATGTAAAGTAATAAGTGACTTTTTCAGAGTCACAAAACCAGGTAATCACAGAGCTGGAATTGTAATCCAGCTCTCTAGTAGCACAATAGCAAAGTATTCACGGACCATAGACGTGGCAATCTTTTCTAATCTTAAATACATATTTTACAGGCTTCTTGACTCTTGACAAGTCATTTAATCTCACTTAGCCTTGCTTTTCCTATTTAAAAAGGAAAGAAATAGCAAAAATGCAACAAAAACAAACAAAAAAAGAGTGATTATAATAAGGCATCACCAGATTTTGTGAAAATTATGTAAAACAAACAAGTGGGGAACCATAGTGTGTTACGGGCTTAGTGTGGTCCTTTGCCTGCAGAAGTGTTTAACAAATACTACCTCTTATTTTTAGTATACTTGCTTCTATTAATATTATGGCTGCTGATATAGTACATTTTCCACTAGATCTGCTTGTCAAACTCAGCTATTAATTTGGAATTTCCCTAATCAATAGTTACATATAAATATCCATCATTATATATAAGTCAAAGACAGTTGCTAGACATACATTCTGTACCTTGGTGTACTGCTTTATGTGTCTCATAGGGACTGCAATTGTATTGACTCTGGCCCATTCGTATTATTAACCTATCATTAGTTCTCTTAAAGCCTTGTTCTTTCTTACTCTTCTTTGTATCTAAAGTAGCAAAATTTCAAACCTATTTTCAATCAAATTGTTAACTATTTGGTGCCTCTACCAGTTAAACCTAAACAGTTAAATATTGTCTGAGAAAAATCACAGAGCCAACCTAACTGCTCTTTCAGTTCATAAGGGTCTTCAACACTGCCTGAAAGTCCTCCCACACGTTCCCGGTACGTCCTTTCTCTCCATCTCCAAAGGAACTAGTTCATATTTTATCCTCACACTGCAAAATTTAAGTTCTACGTTCTGTGACTTTTCACTTGCAAGAACTAATGATGTTTTCTTAAACTTCCTTGTGAAAGTCAAAATAATTAGCAAGGAGTTTCCTCATTTTCCCATCAATTATACAATCTGTGTTCCTAATCTGGACCCACCCTCTCTACATTTCCTCCAGTTAAAGTTGTCAATGTTGCTCCCCATTAAAATCCAGTTCTTCCACCTATACCTTAGATCTCATCCACTTTTACCTTCTCAAGAACCTATTGCTCTAACACTCCTTTCTCCTTATGAATTATTAATTTATTCTAATCTATTGATTATATAACTATGCTTTAGTATTCATTTGTTAAAAACAAGCAAAAACAAATCAATAAATCAAAACAAAACAGGCCTGCAATTTCCATTGCCCCATGTTCCACTCCAGGCAGCATGGTATGTCTCTAAATTTTCATAGAAAAACTCTTATAAGATTTTTAAGTTATCTATGGTCACCAAATTCACTTCTTCAACTTCCCTTTCCTCATTCCACTCAAAATTTATTTTTCCCAAATAACTGTACTGATAGTGATCTTATCAAGGTCACCAGTGGTCTCATGTATGTCATCTATGACCATTTTGCTGTCTTCATCTTACTTGACTTCTAGGCAACATTTTTCACATTTAAATACTCCCTCCATTTTAAAAATATTGTTACTCCTTGACTTTGAAGATGACATCATATACCTGTGTTTTCTTCTACTCATTGATTCCTCCTCTTTAATCTTCTTGTCTGCTCAAATATAAATGTTAGAGTTGCCTGGATTAGGCCGGAGACATTATCCTTTCTTTTATCCCTAGGTGATCAAAACAGCCTCATGGTTTAAAATGGATTCATTACTATCTACTCACAAATTTACATCTCCAGTACTGATTTTTTTGTTAACCTCCACCATCAAATTGTATATAGAATTATCTATTTGATATTACCATTAGACTACCTTATCATCATTTCAGATCTCATATGGACAAAGCAAAACTCTTATTTTCATTCCTAAAAAAGAAACAAATAAACAAATAAATCATCTGGACCACATAAGCCATCTCAGAACAAGATTAAACTGACCTCCTTTCAACTCTTCCTCCATAATCCATCTGCCCCACATACACAGAATGATCTTTTAGACATAAATACCACAAGTCATTTTTCTACTTAAGATTTTACAATTAATATAAAATGGAATCATATAAATATTCAATACAAAAGAAGACAGAAAAAGAGAAAAGGGAAGAAAGAATACATAAGACAGCAATTACCAAAGTGATACCTAACAATATTAATAATCATATTAAATTTAAGGTATAAACACTCATATAAATCCCATGGATGAGCATTAGTTTATGTCTTTTAAGGAATTAGTCTATTTTATCTAAGTTTTCAAATTTATTGACAAATTTATTTATAACATCTCTTTATTATCTAAGTAGTATCTGTAGAGTCAGTAGAAATGCCATCTCTCATTTTCTTTATATTGGTAATTTGTGTGTTCTCTCATTTTTTTCTTATCAGTCTGATTAGAGTTTTGTCAATTTTATTGATCTTGAAAATAATTATTTTTCATACAATGTAACTGAACAATAAAAAATTTAAAGTGAAAAAAAACATATCATTTATAAGAACATCAAAATTATGTTACAGGGACAAATCTGACAAATGTGTGCAAGATCTGTAAAATCAATTCTTAAAAAAATTGCTGAGAATAATTAAGATCTAATTAAAGAGCTAAAAAAATTATGAAGCGAATTTCTTTCATAGGTTGGAAGATTCAATATTGTTAAGATGTCAATTCTCCCCAAATCTATCTGTAGATTAAATGCTTTCCTAATAGAATTACAAGCAGAATTTTAGTAGAAATTGTCAACCTGGGCCCAAACTCATAAGTAAATGCAAAGAACGTAAAATGTAAAGTACAACTTGAAAGAGAGAAAACAAGATAGAGGACTGACAGCACCTGATTTCAAAATTTTTACAAAATTACAATTATCAAAATAACATAATATTGGCATAAAGATAGACAATTAGATCAATGTAACAGAGTACAGAGTTCAGAAATAGAGCCAAACATATATGGTAAATTGATTTTCAACTAATATCTGACAATATAGAGGAAAAAGGTTAATCTTATCAATTGTTACAAAAATTATATATTCGTATGTCAAAAAAAGAACTTTTTCATACCTGGTATACCACATAAAAATTAAGTCAAAATCAATCATTCCTAAATATGAAACTTAAAATGTAAAGGTTTTAGAATAAAATATAGAGAAAATATATTTGATCATAGATTAGGTAAAGATATCTGTGATTTAACACCAAATACACAATCCATTAAAGAACAAACTGATAAACTACATTTCATCAAAATCAAAAACTTTTGCTCTTTGAAAAAGATTCTTAAGAGAATGAAAAAACAAAGCACAATCCTGGAGAAATATTTGAAAATTATTATTTTTATAATAACTTATATGTAGAATGTATAAAGAACTCTCACAACACAATAAGAAAACCCAACAAACCAATTTTTTAAACACCAGATTGTAACATACACCTCACTGAAGAAGATAAAGAAAGGAAAATGTTTGTTGTCCTGAAGTTCAATTATGACTCCAGTTAGGATTTCACACTCTTCTCAATGCTAAATTAACATCCCTTTTAAATCACATGTCTCATTGTATTATAATAATGTATTTGCATATTTAAGTCCTTTATTGTGAAAATACAATGATTTATATATAAATTTCAACCTTTATTTCCTTAAGCAACTATTCACCAAAATACTGAGAAACAAGCTTGAACTTGAACTCCATAACTATTATTTAAAATTTAAAGTAAATTCAAATGATGTAAAGTGATAAAATAGTAGATTATATTTAGAGTAGTTAAACATAAGTGAAAATAATGGGTTTACTGTATGTATTGTTGATATGTCTTATTTACTTTTACATATCAGGGACTGCATTGGGAATACTAGTGAATGAAATGAAGGCATAATGTGAAATATAAGTGTACATACTGATCCTAATTTTAATTAAGAAATTTAGATAGAATAGACTACATGAACTAAAATAAAATCTTAAATGCCCCAGTCAACTGAATGGAGCTCCTCTTGGCTAAGGGGACCCCAGAAAAACCTTAAAGCTGAGGTGCTAGCCATGAGAAGAAGGGAGGTCAGACACATCTAATTATAGCCCCTCCCTTTTGGAGTTACTCTTTGTAACAATAGGATACTTAATCACTGTTGAGCCAAAGCCACATAAGACAAAGTTAAACCACTTGAGTCTTGGTATATGTGGCATATGTTTGGCGGCTTGTCTTTGATTAACAGACACCCTTATCTTAACTTAAAATATTTCAGGCCTTTAGACAAAACTTCGTGTCTTTAACAAATTGCCAATCAAAGAATCTTGAAACCCACATGCAACCTGTAACCTCCTCTCCCTGCTTTGCGATGCCCTGCTTTTTGGGGCCAAACCAACGTATGCCTTACATGTATTGATTTATTATTTTACATGTTATTTCTGTCTCCATAAAATGTATAAAACCAAACTTTAACCCAACCATGGCAAACCACTTGCTCAAGCTTCTTGGGCATGGTTCTCCTTGCCATGGTTCCACATACTTTGTTCAAAATAAACCTCTTTAAGTTATCTTACAGAGTTGGGGTTCTTGTGCGTTGACACATAAAAACTGCTAGGTTTAATCTGACTTTACCTTAAGAAAGCATATTTTAAAAAATTTTGGTTATTTTGCAGGAAATTATTGGTACAGTTTTTACTTGAGAAAAATAAACTTGATTTTATGTATTATCATAACCATGTTCCAACTGAGTGTATCCACCAAAGCAGATTCTAGATCCTCCTAAATCTCTAGTCAGCTTTCATTTAGGGCCCCTGGCTCTTTTACAGTCTATCTCTGTGCACGGCTCTTTTGAAATCAATGGAAACTCTATTCAGATCAACAGTATGAGGGTATGAAACCGAATGGAAAAAAGTGACCTTTGAGATAGTATTGCTCTTCAAATTGAAAAGTTATCTCAGTTATTATATAACTCAGTGCAACACATTTCCTATTTCAAGGTCAGTAAAGTTACATCTTAAAAAAGTGTTTCTAGAATGGCTTTTCATATTCGGCCACACACTGGTGAGTTAAAACTGAATTGAGATTTTAAGAATGAGGATAATGGGAAAAAAAGTAAATAGAATCACTTTGAAGTGGGTTTATGAACGAGTTGTTAAATGAAACTACTTGGATACAACAAAAAGGGGAGAAAACAACTACCATTTCCATTTTTAAATAACTTGAGAAAACTAACATATTATAACTTCAATGGAGTAACTTTAATTACATATATTATATATTTTAGTAAAATACACAAAATTTGTCGTTTTAATCATTTTTAAGTGCAAAATATAGTGGCATTAATTACATTCACAATGTTGTGTCACCATCACCACTCTCTACTTCCAAAATGTTTCCACCACCCAAACAGAAACTCTGTACCCATTAAGGAGTAATTCACGTGACCTCTATCCCAGCCCCTGGTAACTTCACTTTCTGTCTTTTTGAATTTTTCTATTCTAGATATTTCATATAAATGGTATTATACAATATCTCTCCTTTTGTGTTTGCCTTATATCATTTAACATTATATTTTCAAGGTTTATCTATGTTGTAACCTATATCAGAATTTCATTCATTTCTATGGGTGAATAATAATCCATTGTATATATGTACCACATTTTGATTATTCATTCATCCCTTGAGCAACACCTGGGTTGTTTTCATCTTTTGGATACTGTAAATAATGCTGCTAGGATCATTTGCATACGAGTATCTGATTGAGTCCCTGTTTTCAAAACATTATGGTATATTTTGGAGTAAAATAGTTGGGTCATATTTTAAAACTATGTTTAACTTTGAGAAATTGTCATACTGCTTTCCACAGTGGCTGCAGTGACCTGCATTTCCATCAGGACAGTATGAGGGTTCTAATTTCTCCACATCCATACCATCACTTGTTATTTCCATTTTTAATGATAGCCTTACTAGTAGGTTTTAAGTAACATCTCATTGTGGTTTTTATGTTTTTATTTGCATTTCCATAATGATTAATAATGCTAAGCAACTTCCCATGTGCTTATTGGCTATTTGTAAATCTTTAGAAAATGTCTGAGTTCTTTGCCATTTTATATTTGTGTTGTTTGTTTTATAGGTGTTGAGTTAAAGGGGTTCTTCATATATGTTGGATATTAGACTCTTATACACAATATGTAAACTTTTTTCTATTCTGTAAGTTGTCTTTTCATTCTTGATAGTGTCCTTTAATGAAGAAAGGTTTGTAATTTTTATGAAGTCCAGTTTATTTACTTTTTCTTTTTTTGTCTATGTTTTTGATGTCATATTTAAGAAGCCGTTGGTAAGTCCAAGGTCATGAAGATTTGCTGCTTTTCTTCTAGAATTTCATGGCTTTAGTTCTTAAATTTAGGTTTTTTGGTTTATTTTGATTTATTATTATATATGGTGTAAAATCTTGGTCCAACTTTATTCTTTACATGTGGGTATCTAGTTTGTCCAGCATAAATTGTTGAAAAGACTGTAATTTTCCACTGAAAGGTCTTGGCACTCTTGTCACACATCAATTGACCATATATGTGAGGGTTTATTTCTGGGGTAACAATTCTATTCCATGTATCTTTATATCAGTATCACACTGTTATAACTACTTGTGGCTTTGTAGTAAGTTTGAAATTGGAAAACAGTGAGTTCTTAAATTTTCTTTTTATTTTTCAAGATAATTTTGACTATTCAGGATTCCTTAACATTTTATATGAAATTCAGCATGGCTTTTTCCATTCCTGCTGAAAACACCATTGAGATTTTGATAGGAATTTTACTGACTCTGTATTTGAGTAGTAATGCAATCTTAACAGTATTAAGTCTTTGCATCCACAAATACAAAATGTCTTTCCATTTACTTAGATCTTCATAAATTTCTTTCAACAATATTTTGTAGTTTTCAATGTACAATTCTTGTGTCTTCTTGTTTAAATTTATTCCCAAGTATTTTATTCTCTTCTATGTTATTGAAAATGGAAATGATTTCCTAATGTCCTTTCATATTATTGTTTGCTAGTATACAGGAATATAGCTGATTGTTGCAAGTTTATTTTGCAACCTTCAAATTTGTTAAATTTATTACCTTTAATAGTACTTTGTGGATTCTTCAGGGTTTTGTACATATAAGATCATGCCATTTATGAATAGATGTAATTTTACTTCTTTATTTCAAATTGAAATACTTTTTGTTTATACTTCTTTCCTAATAACTCTGGCAAGAACTTCAACACTATGTTGAATGAATGAGGAAAAAGCAAGCATCCTTATATTATTCCTTATTTTAAAGAAATGGCTCTCAGTCATTTACCATTGACTATGATGCTAGTTGTGTCTTTTTCATATATGGTCTGTATTATGTTGAAAATGTCTCTTTCTAATTCCATTTTTATGTGTTTTTTTAATCATTAAAGTGTGTTCGATTTTTTCAAGTATTTTTTCTGCATCAATTAAGATTACTGTTTTTACTTTCGTTATATCAATGTGGTATGCAAGATAGACTGATTTTTATAGTTGAACCATCCTTAACTTTCTGGTAAAAATGCCACTTTATCATGGTTTGTAGTCCTTTTCAGTATAGATGAGTTCCATTTATTAGTATTTTGATGAGGATTTTCACACTAGTTACTGTCTAATGATACTCATAGCCATTCCTTACCTTGTGAACTTGTAGTTATAAATACAGGAATGGATTATATTTCCCATATACACTTACAAACAGGGTTCCCATTTGGATTCTACAATGAACAGCATTTGTGTAATATTTCAAGGCAAAAGAGAATGGGAAATCATTATGCTCTGCTGGAAGAGATATTGATACTTAAGCAGATGTGAAGCATGAAGCAATTTCCAGGTGAGCTCTTGTAAATAATATGCAGCTGGGATAATTGATAGCCACATCCTGTGGGGACTTACTGGTTTCTTGGAAGCTAGGAAGGGCCCTCATTATTCTTTGACCCTCCCATTCCATATTTCCAACTGATTTTTTAAGCATCTAATTTTCTATATCATATTTCTCCTGCTAAAATAAGTAATTCTAGCCCTTGAAGCTAAAATATAATTATGCATCTTTAAAAATTAATGACTTAAATCTTTATGCATTAACATGGAGAATAGATCATAAAATATTATTGCATAAAAACAAAAACATGCTACAGAAAGATAAACGCTTTGTTTAATTTGTAAAATTATGAATCTCTATTTTGATAAACTCCATTCTCATATAATCTGTTTGTATTATAAAACGTGTTTGTATGAGCATAGACATGGGAGTAAGATGATAGAAGGGCAAAAGAATA
>NW_012144966.1:20853819-20868543 GCF_000956105.1 Propithecus coquereli
TAAAGGATTAGTTTTTTTATTGCATGAGTGCACAGTTTTTCTAGTTTATAGATGTTTGTTCTTTTTGTTATCCAATATCCATTTCCCTTCTTTTATAGTGTTTTATCCTGATTTTCAATTCCGAATTTACCATTCTTTCATAGCTCATGCACTTTTGTAGTATATTTTTTAATGAGTATAGAATTCTGGTTAAAATTAATATTCTTTCAGATTTTGTAAGTAATTATCCTCTTAATCAGGTTAGCTATTGTGAAATCCATGCAAAACTGATTCTTCCCTCTACCCATGTGATTTTTATTCATTGGTTTTCTTTATTTTTCCTCTCTGGAAGCTTTTAGACTATTTTTCCTTTCTTCTGTTTTTAAATATTATAGGAGGTCATTTTTATGTCACTTTTTACTTCTAGTTTTTTTTTTTAATTCTTTCTTGGTTAAGGAACTCGTGGACTCCCCAATTTTGAAGGCTCATGATATTCATCTTTAATATATCTTCTCATATTACATATTGTTTTATTTTTTTATTTCAGCATATTACAGGGGTACATATGTTTAGGTTACATATATTGCCTTTGCCCCACCTGAGTCAGAGCTTTAAGCAAGTCCATCCCCCAGACGGTGTGCACTACACCCATTAGGTATGAATCTACCCAACCCCTTCTCCTCCCTCCCACCTGCCCGATATCCGATGAATCTTATTACTATATGTGCACTTAAGTGTTGATTGGTTAATACCAATTTGAAGGTGAGTACATGTGGTGCTTGTTTTTCCATTCTTGTGATACTTCACTTAGTAGAATGGGTTCCAGTTCTATCCAGGATAATACAAAAGGTGCTAGATCACCATTGTTTCTTATAGCTGAATAGTACTCCGTGGTATACATGTACCACATTTTATTAATCCACTCATGTATTGATGGGCACTTGGGTTGTTTCTGCATCTTTGTAATTGTGAACTGTGCTATTAACATTCTAATACAGATGTTTTTTTTATACAATGTCTTTTGTTCCTTTGAGTAGATGCCCAGTAATGGGATTGCTGGATCAAGTGGTAGTCCTACTTGCAGCTCTTTGAGATATTCCTCTACATTTTAACTGTTTAACTTGTGGACATTTTAAGGTCCACATTTTAACCTGTGGACCTCCTATAAATAAATGTTAAACTTCAAAATGTTTCCTGGAATTTTTTCACATTTTCCATGTATTTGTTTCAAAATTCTAATTCTTAAGAGATTAACATTTACAGGAGAACGTATCAAAAGGTAACTTTGAGTAGCTTTTTGTATTTTTTCATACATTTGCATATTTAAAATGTATTTTATAAAGAGCTGTTCAATTATTTTATTTATTTTCCTATTAAATTATTTGCCTTTTTTCTTATTCATGTGAAAGAATCCCTTACGTAATTGGATATGTGCCATTTTTTAGTTATATGTGTTAAACCTATTCTTTCCTTTTCACTCAGTGTGACTTCTGTCAATCAGAGTTTCTTTATTATAAAGTATTTTAATAATTTTCTTTGTTAATAATCCTCTCAATGTTCTGTTTATGAAATACTTATCTACATTAAGGTCATAAAGATGTTCTCCATGTTATTTTTCTAGATATTTTATTGTCTTGCCTTTAAATGTAAGAGATATCATGAATTATGGGCTAAATTTTATTTTTTCCAACTGCATATCCAATCATCCCAGCATCATTTATTGAAATAATAGAATTTTTGTTTACACTAGCATCACCACAAATAAGTCTTTAATCCATTGTTATATACAGTTATTTTATATTTTATAGTAATTTAAATAGTACTGCTTCCTTCATTTTCTAATGCTTTGTAGCTAACATATAGAATCAATATTGATTTTTATATTGACTCTGTATCCAGCAATCTGTCTAAACTGTATTATAGTTTCTAATAATAACTCTAGAGATTCTTTTGGATTTGCTATGCGTAGTCAATTAAGCTGTGATTAATGACAATTGATTTTTCTCTTCTCCAGTATTTATGACTTTCCATTTTTGCTATACTAGTTGTCTATTGCTACATGAAAGTTAACAGATTAAAGCAACATTATGTTTTGGCCCAGAAATCTCCAATTTGGGCAGAGTTCAGTGGGTGTGGCTTTTCTTTGTCCATGCACATCAAAGCTGGGGTAGTTTGATGCCAGAGGGAAGAATCCACTTTCAAATATTTCATTTACGTGCTTGGCAGCTTGGTGCTGGCTTTGAAGTGGGCACTCTGGTGGAGCTGTCATTTGGGGGCCTCAGGTCCTCCTCATATGGTCTTCTCCACGGGATACTTGAACTTACTCCCAGAATGGTGGCTGGGATTCAAGAACAATCGTAACAAAAACAGTGAAAAAATACATAGCATTTTTATGACCTATTCTTGGGATTTCTAAACCATCACTTTCAACGTATTCTGTTGGTACATAAAAATTTAAAGAGAGGGGACAAAGATTCACAGTTTCGTGAGTGACATTTACAGTTCACCAAGACCATGTGGAGTGATAGATACTGTCTCAGCCATCTTTGAAAAGTATAATCTGCCCCATTGTATTGTAACTAAGACCTGTGAAATAGAAAAACAGGAACTAGACATATTTTCCTCATTTGCTAATTCCAAAAGAAAGCTTTTAGTATTTTTACCTTTAGGTATAATATTTGTTGCTACTTGTGTGAGTTCTGGTAAGTTATTTTTATTTTTAGAAATTTTTCCATTTTTTTATATTTATAGAATAATATTGTATATATCTGATATGATATGGGGCATATATGGAATATATATGGGATATATATATATATATATATAGAGAGAGAGAGAGAGAGAGAGAGAGAGAGAGAGAGAGACATGTTAATATAATAATACCCTTTATTTTTTCCCTATCTCTAGATTTTGTATTGATATCCCCTATTTAATTTAATTCTTGGCATTCGTTATTTTTGTTTAGTCTTTTATTATCTTGCTGTTTCCTTGACTATTCGCAAATTATGTTATAGTATTCAAAGGACTAACTTCCCAGTTGATCGTCTGTATTACACTTTCATTTTATCATTCCCTAATCTTCTTGTCATTGTATCTTTCTTTCCACATTTGGTAAATATAATTTGTTCTAATTTTTCTTGTAGGTTTCTCAACTTTTTCCTTTTGTAATATATTGTTAGACAACATTAATATGTGAATTCAAATTATGAATTGTTATATTCTCCTGGAGAATTGGACCATTTGTTATTACAAAGTATTCCTCTTTAGTTATTGTATTGTTTTTTGATGTAGATTTACTGTGTTTAATGTGAACATAGTTACATGAACCATATTTTGTTCAGTCATTGCAACGTTAGAGAGATCCCATATATCCAGGCCCCCCCAAATCATTGCATCTTATATAACCATGATATAATTATCAAATTAAGAATTTAACATTAGTATAATACTGTTAACTCAATTACAGATTGCAGATTTTGCCAGTTTTTCCATTAATACGGTTTTTCTCTTCCAGAATCTAATCCAAGATACCACAGTACAATTAATCACTATATTTCCTTATTTTCCTCCTAAGTAGAAAAAGGACAGTCACTCTGATTAACCTTTATTTCTAATTGTATTATTTCATGTTCTTAACTAAAATGTACATACTCTACTAGGCAACCCTTTCCCCTCCTCATCCCTTTAAGCCCTGTACACTGTTATACTCCCATTTGTGCAAAGATGTCAAAAGTATTATTTATCCTTTCATTTTTTAAGCATTTTTCCTGACTCATCTTTATATTTCCATATTCTAGATCTTGGCTGGGTGATCTTTTTACAACATCCATACTTTGTCAATGTGTTCTAGATGTCCTGGGTGGGAAGGTCTTTGAAAAGTATCCTATCTTATCTTATCAGTGTCTTATCTGCTGTTACTCAAAATGGAAGTCTGTAACATTTTTACAACTAATCAAAACTGATGGTTGAATTATGCCACACACATCCCTAACACAGTGAGACCTATTAAACAATGTGTATGCACTCTTTTATTCTCTAAATATTTATAGAAATTCTACATTGTATACATTGTATGATTAATCAATAGTATGCTACAAACAAAAGACTTAGTTTGTGTTTATTTTTCCTCTGTGTACTTTAAATACACAGATAGTGTATATGTTATATATATTTCCTATGCTGAAATAAAGTATACGCTTCTGATACATTGAAAATAAGTGTCATCAAATAGTCATCATTCAGAAGATTTTCTTATTTTAGTATCTATTGTTTTGCCATGCATGGAACATAACTAAATTATGGGATTGGGAATTTCTGAAGAAAACACATAAACAATTAGTAATAATAAGATAGATATGGGCAACAGTAGAATTATACAATATGTTCAAAATGTGAGGCTATAAAGAGAATAGACGTTTGGCAATTTTCCTGGTTTCTATCCAGGGACAAAATCTTCCATTGCTCCATTTGTATTTGGCAAAATGTATTTCAATAGCTTGATAAAGATGGCATAGGAAGAAAAGGAAATAGGACAAAATCATAAAGCAAAAGTAGCACATGTCAAACTGACAAGACTTTTATGTACCAAAAAGTCCAGAGGGGAAAAATGTCTTGTCTCACTAAATCTTCTTTTACTATTCCATATATCTCTCTGGAGCATGCATTGCCAAGATAGACTAACAAGAGAACCCAACTCTAACTGGACAGTGTAACTGAAATTACTCAGTGCAGATAAGTTTGGATAAAAAGAAGTGATAGGCATGGTATTAAACTATCTATTATTAATATAATTGATTATTCTCCATCATCAGAATTGGCTTCCTATGAAGTAGCTAAGTAAAAGTGAGCTTAGAACTGACCCTCACATTCAAGCTAGAAATCAACTACTTCTATTTATGTTACAAACATTGTGTTTAAAGGTGCCCTGACAGATTGGAGACAAACTTGTTTGATATGCAAAAATAACATGCAGTATAATATAATAACAGAGCATTTGAAGTAGAACCTGATAAATATTATAATTCTAAATGTTGAAGAATGGATATTATTGAAAAATGTCCTACAAGCAACACAGCCCATCACTCTCATCTATAAAGTCAAATTAAACACTAACATCACAGGTAAAATTCAATGACAGCAAATTTAGTCATGTCTCTTGAGGATTTGCAATCTTTAAAAGCTAGTCATACAACTAGCTAATATTACCCGTATATATTAAAAAGAGTGCCTATCCTTACTGAAATATTTAGTCACATTGTTTCATCACTTATGTTTTCAGTGCTATTAACCTCAAAATATTACTAGAAGATATAACTTACGGAAATAAGCTAATATCACAGTAAATAAAATAATTGTAAAATACATGACACATTTATTTGTGCCACAAGAAGTGTGTTTTAAATATTATTTTTTTCCAAAACAGCACAGATTAGTAAATGAAAGACTAGAAATGTCTGGGGATTTAGAGCAATAATAATGATCTAGATAAAACCAAAACTATTTTAAGTGATATAGACAACATAGTTTTATAGAACTTCAAAATTATTTTTTGTTGTTGTTAATAAAAATAAGATTTTCTTCATGTTTTCTAAGTAAAACATTTTTCAAAAAATCTTATTGAAACAAATAATTCGTACATGATTTTGATGGAGAGACTTAATCTGTGCCCCAATGTCATCCTGAAAGGCCTCAGCAGTATCCGTCATGTCTAACACGATGTCTGACTCTCAACTGCTTCTGTCACTGAAATGATTTCTGAAAAAAAGACAGTGACATGTTTTGAGAACACCATGCTTATTATTCAAATCAGAATAATCGTAGCTTACCAAATGAGTGTTGCCTGCATCCTCAACTCTTATGTAAGCTTTCAATCCCCATCTTCCTAATCCTTAGAAGAATGCCAAACTATCTTTTGAAATACATTTTTTCATACCCATCTCAACCCATTTCACTGAGCCCTGCATACATATCCCCTGCCAGATCCCCCATCTCCTGGATACACATACACACAGCTAACATTCCTTTTAGACTGCTCCCTCTGTGGTTCCTTATATACTGAGCAGATGATATTCACTTCTATTTTAGAGAAAAAATATGTTAGAAGCTGTGAGACCTACAGTGATATTTCCTGTCCCCACATTTACCAATAATAGCATGTTTGTGTCTGCAGTAGGTAGAAAAATGGCTTTGAGGGGAAGTCTACCGCTTAATCCCCAGAAACTGTGAATATGCTAATTTATGTGGCAAAATGGATTTTGTAGATGACATTAAGTTGTGGAATATGAGATGGAGAGATTATCCTGGATTACCCAGGTGGGCCAAATCTAATCACATAGGTCCTTAAAAGTGAAGAACCTTTTGCAGCCGGGTCTAGAGGCTGCTGTGACTACTGGAGAATAGTCAGACGTGTATTACTGTTGGTTCTGAAGATGAAGGAAGGCGCCCATAAACTGAGGAATGTGGGTAGTCTCTAGAAGCTGGAAAAGGGAAGAAAACGGATTCTTTGCAGAGCCTCTAAGAAGAAATACAGTCCCGCAGACATATCAATGTTAGTTGAGTGAAATGCATAGCCTATCTAAAGAGCTGTGAGGTAAATTTTTGCTCTTTTAAGCCACAAAATTTGTGGTAATTTGTTATGGCAGTGTTATAAAACTAATACAGTGGATATATACATATCTACACCTATACCTATATGTACAGATGTGACAGTTAAATATATAAGAAGTATAATAAGAAATTTGAAACAATTTTCACTCACTTCTAATTAGTGGTTACCTGTGACAGGCAGGGTCACTGACCTTGGTGGTTAGCATAAAGGGAAACACCTTTGTCAATAATGTTCCAATGTTCTTCTAATTTCTAAAGTGTCCTTGTAAAAGACTACTTGGATAATAAGTGTAACAGATTAATTGAATTAAAAGAAAGCTTTAGAAGGCAAAGGGACTGAAATCAATGTAACAGAAAATATATTTGCAAAACGGTTGCACACATCATCCTTTCTACCTATTTCTACCCTTCCGGATGTTCAGCAGTGATTTCGGCCCTCAGAGTCAAATTTACCAAATGGACTATTTGTGTAGATGAGACCAGCCAAATTTACCAAATGGACTATTTATGTAGATGAGACCATTACTCACATTATAACAGTACCTAATTGTAGGCTGTTACAACAATCAAGTGAGTTACTAAAACTCAAGTTTTTTGTATCTTTGATTTTATGAAAATTTTCTTGGTGTTAGCAAATCTGTATCTCACCACTGCTCTTACCACTTACTTTAAATCGAATATTCTTCACTAATTGTAGTATCTACCCATAACTATGCAAAGCTAAATCCTATTTCTTTTTCATTTTCCTGCCAATTTTGTCTTTCTTTCTAAAAGACATTAAGATCTGCCAGGAGTTGAATCTACTTCTGGAATTTAATCTTCATCCTTTTAAAAGGGGGAAGGAGACTCTCTGGAGTCTTGCCTCTTAGTCCATGGATAATTGATGTCTGCATATTCTGACTAAGCAGGTCTTATTCAGTAAGGAGCAAAGGACAATTTTCTCCCCTCATCCTCTCATTATAACTCCAAAAAGACTCACTGTTCCAACTGTAAAAATAGAATAAGCTCACTTATACCTATTGTTTTATACCTTCCACTTGATTTGAAATCCCAAACAGAGGAGTCTTTATACCTGTGTTTTATTTGAATATTAGAAGATCTCTCTATTTTGTACACCAGATCAAAAGAAAGATTTTCATAAAATGGATATTTAAAGCACTTGGGCCCAAAGAAGTTCTGTGCTTATGTGACTAGAAACCTAATTATTTTATTAAGCATACAAATTCAAATGAGTAAAAGCAATGCAAACAGAGTTTCATCATATTTAATATTGTTACTTAAAACTCACCCAATATCAGCAAACCTGAGGAGCAAGAGTTTTCATCCATCTCACTTCTTCCTTTTTAGAGGTGTTATGAACATACTAGACTTATAATAAGAAATATTTAAGAATAAGATATACACATAGATATATATGCATGTACATGATATATATCCATATATTAATATAAGAAATTTATAAATTGTGAGGCAGAAGCTCTGTAGCTAGCATGTGCTTTGGTGCAGGCTTTGGAAGTTGTAAAAGGTGAGTGGCAGCGGGCAGGTGAGACGTGCTCTTTATTGTCGGGGGGGATGCAGAAGTGGCAAAAAGCTTGGCTGAGAACATGGCGAGCGCTTATATATGGTTCTGAACAATAGTGGCAACATATCATGGGAAAGCATGATCACATGGGTTCACATAGGCGTTAACACCTTGGTTACATAAGTATACTGATTCATGCCTCCCTGGAAGGCCGGCTGGCGGGGGCTGGGGCAGAAAGAGCGCTGCGGCAGTCACCTTGGTTTGGCCTAAGAAATCTGTTGCCTATACAAATGCATTTTCCCTAACATAAATGCTTGTTTTGAGAGCTCCCAGCTAAATCAGGGTCCTGGTACCAGAGGGCTGGCAACTCTGCTCTAACAGGAAATGAAGAGGAGTTGGAAGTGGGTGTTTATTGTGCCTTCAGAGGGATACTTTCTTTTTTTACCTGGCAGAAGGCCTAATGCCTAGTTGTCTGACCCATGACCAAGGCATCCTTCACAGGTGAAACTTGTTTATAATGGCAGACACCTGCGTGGCTCTTGTCTGACCCTTGTCCTGTTGCTGCCTACCTGACCATTACTCTGGCATGGGGACCCAGATCTTACGTTCTTCCTGGTGTCCCAGGGAAAACGTGGCCTGGCGAAACCCTGAGATCTTCAGACAGAAGGCACAGATTCAATACACCACCACAATTGGAAACAGCGTCAAAGATTTTTACTTAGAAATCCCGGGCAAGGGGAGTGTAATGAGTCTGGAGGGCAGTCCTCTGTCCCCGGGTCATGTGAAACAGGAATCAAGTGTCAGGCAGAGAGAGAGAGCGTGTGACAATGAGCAGTATACACAGGGGAACAGGGTGTGCACTGAGTGGGGAACAGAGTCTGCTAGGCAAAAAGAGCTATCTTTAATTTCTTACCTGTGGCCAGGAGCTTGATCCATTCAGGTGTGGTATAGAACTGGGAACGGTGACTGAGCCCTGCTTCTAGTATGAGAAAGTTAAAGTTGTGTCGAAATGGATGCTAAGGCAATTTCGAATTGTAAGAATTCACTAAAATGCTATATCGATATAGTCAAATCTCGATGGAAATAATAATGGGGCACCATTGCCTAACTAGAGAAAATAAGGACAGAACAAATAATTCTATTTGGAGAGAAGAAGGCAGTGGAGAAAAGGAGGCAAGCTTTGGTAAAATTGATCATCCAATAAAGTGGACATTTAACATTATTACCATCATGGCTATGACTACCATTATGAGTAGCAAAAATAATAGTTGCTGGCATTTAATAAGCACATCTCATGCACCAAGAACCTTTCTAAATGCTTGTCTTTAATTAACTCACTTATTCCAAATTGTAATTATGGTTTCCCAGGGGAAGAGACTTATCAATGCAGTCCATAAAAATAAACATTATCATTAAAAGACTAAAAGTGCCAGATAAACAAAAGATAAATTAAAGCATGAGTATGGCTGGGAAACAGAGAGAGTTAGGTCAGAATAACATTGTGTACAACCTGAATGTCACAGTAAGACATGTGAATTTGATGGCTTTGTAGTAGGGTCATCAAAATAATTTAAGTAAATAGAGTTTGCAAAGCTGATCTGTCTTTCAGAAATGTAACATCTTCAGCAATGCAGAGGTTAAACTTAGTAGTGTAGACAAAGGTAGTGGAGAGATAGAGACAAGGTAGAAATGAAGGTAAGTAGAATTAGAGAGTTATTTAATGGCACTGAATTTGATGTTGGAAATACTGAGATTGAAATGCCAGCAGCATACCTAGGAGAGAAGGCTAGAAATAGAGATTTTATAATCATAAAGATATAAACAATGCCCAAAGCCAGTAAACATATAAAGTCAAAAAAAGATAAAGAAATAAATAGTAAAATACAAACGCCACTGATAAAGAATCATTCCAGCAAACAAGACTGGAAAGAGCAGTTAAGACAAGTAGATGGGAAGAATCGTATCACGAAAAACAAAGCCAGAAAAGATTTTCCAATAAAAGACTCCCCAGTATCAAAAGGGACATATCATAACTTGTATATGTACTGTTAAGTTTTGAAGATATCAAGACAATGATGAGCCTAGAAAGAGCAAATTAGATAGAGCAGTAGTGTGGATATTAGATCATAGAAGATTAAGAAACTGAATGGTTAATTAAAAAAATATGTTTAATATACTTAAAAAGATTGCCAATAAAGAGAAGGGAGTGAGTGGGGGAAATAGTTTAAGCTGGGGGTGAGGGGAGCAGGGAAGTTAAGTTGGAGAAATTTTAATGACTGTAGGTGAAGTATATTTGTCCCTAGGTATCCTCGGGGGGGTATCCTAGGGGATATCCAGCAAACACCAAAACCACCGATGCTCAAGTCACTGATGTAAAAGGCCACAGTATTTGCATGTAACCTATGCACATCCTCCTGCATACTTTATACCATCACTGGTTATTTATAATACCTAACACAAAGTAAATACTATGTAAATAGTGCTTATACTGTATTGTTTAGAAAACAATGACAAGGAAAAAAGTCTGTATGTGTTCAATACAGACACGAATTTTGTTTTTGAATATTTTTGATCTGAGGTTGGTTGAATCCACGATGCAGAATCCATGCATAGGGAGGGGGCCAACTATACTTTCTAATAGGTTACAAATTATTGAGAACCAGAGAATATCCAGTGATCAATGAACACTCCTCAGAATTAAATTGAATTATCAATAAACTTTTAGGCTATAACATACTTTTAATTTATGCAATGTGTATAGAATTTTTTATATCTTACATTCTTCTCAGATCAGAGGATCTTGCAACAATTTCTTCAAAGCTAGGAAGAGATTGAGTCATGACAAATATAATTAAATTAGATTTTAAAAATTTTATTCAATGTAAACAGGAACTATTTACCATATAAATTCTACGTTTAGTTTCTGAATAGCAAATGATCACCAAATGTGCTTATCTTTTTTGATAATTTAATGAAATTGATAATAAATTTAAAAAATACTAGATTATTTTCTGTCCATGACAATACATCTAAAAATGCAGCAAAAGGGGTAAAATTAAGGAATATAACATTTCAAATATATAAGCAACTTAGATATAAAAAGGTGTATTTCAAGTGCTTATGTTGTAGTTTTACAATATTTATAGTCTGAAGTACTAAGCTATCTGATAATTTCTGGGAAATATAATACTTTAATTAATGACAATACTGTCAATGCTTATGTTACTATTTATCACCTTTAAAATTTAGGAAATTTTAAAAATACTATAGGAGTTAATTCTAATTTTTCAAATAAATATAGCCATCTAGCCACAACTGATACCTTTCAAAGAATATATCAGATTTTACAGACATTTCAGGAAAAAAAAGGAAGGGCATTGCATACCAGGTCTTTGTGGAATCATTGCTGTATATGATTGTATGTAACATTCTTCACGTACAAATATCAAAATGCTTTCCTATCATGCTTAGGAATTGAGTTCTGATTTTTTTCTATTCTCTTCTACTGTTCTTAAAACACATACTTTCCAGCTTTAAGGGAAAAAAATAGCATTTAATAGGCAGTGATTTAAACTTACCAAAATAATGTATGTTTCCCAACTAGTCATATTTATGCTTAAAATTTACATATAAACATATTGAAACTTACCAAGGATAAGAAACACGCTGATGTATAGACGGTTCTCATGTTATTTTAGGGACAATTCTTTTCAGCAGAAATGGCTTTTATTAATAATTTAATCACCCACTAGTCAGTATACTCAAAAACTAGGTAGAACATTGCATAATATCATTTTCACTCTTGATCTTTCAATTAAACTAGAGACGTTTTTAAAGTACCAATTGAAAGGGTCACTTTTCCTTCTAGTCAAGGCTATCTGCATTCATACAGCACTTCACAAAGCCCAAGATCCAGAAAGACTGCCTGAATTTCCTACTCTCAGGGGGAAGTGATGAGCTCAGTTTAGGATTTGCACATATCAACTTGCATGATTACAGTGATCCTGTGGGTTTTGTTGAAGCAGGTTGCCTTTTCTATCTCAAACTAATTGAGCAGTTGCAATTTATATTTAACATACCGTGAACACAATAAGGCCTACAAGAACCTACATTAAAAAAAAAAAACAAAAAACAACTCTGACAGGCAATGAATACGGGTTTCCTGCTATATTCTTATGCCTGAATCTTTTAAGTGGGGGAATAAACGTGTGGAAAAATTATTAGCGGTAGAGGACATTGACAATCAGATGGAAATTTGGCAACACACCACTTGCGCTTCTCATCATTTGAGGGTAGAATTTTTTCTAACAGTAGGAGTATTTATGTGGAAAACATGTGGCAGTATGGTAGACGAGGCACATCAGACAAAATGACAACCTTATGGTTTCTAATTTCATCCCATTTAAAATGAATCAACATAATGTTTTCTGAAAACTGTGTTCTTCCATGTTTCTTCCACTCTTTTCAGGCTCATTGCTTTAGCAATATTCTTGTGACTTAAGTGGTCAAAGGACAGAAAAAAGAAGTAAGTTTTCTGGGAAAATGTGCCCATACTATAGCCACTTCCAGGTACCTTTATACAGCTGCGATGTTGACTGTTCCTTAATCCTAAACTCTCTGAATGATACTTTGCAGGCAAGTAGGTTTTGGTGTTTTGTTTTGTTTTTGTTTTAAGCTTCCAGGTTTTGGGGAAGGGAATAAAGAGGATGTGCTTTAGTAGACATTTAGAATTTTCTATCAATAAGCCTATTCTATGAGTTTACACACACACACACATCACATAAATATATAGCCACACATCCACTTGCACACAAACACACACACACACACACACACACACACACACACACACATACACATACACATCTCCAGTGACTTTCTAGTTCTTACAGAGTAAAACTAAAGTCCTTATAATGATCTGTAAGTTGTTAGGTGATCTGCCCCACATTTTGTTACCCTAACTTAATCTCTCATATCTCTTCCTAATCTCAAAGTTTGAGTCAGCTCTAGCCATTTTTGTTTTCCTGCAATTCCTAAAATTCCAGTCAGGGACTTTGTGCTGGCTTTTTCCTTTTGCTTAGGCCACTCTGCAGATATGCATATAACTGATGAACTCACCTGCTTTATGTGTTTGCTCAAAAAGCCATCTTCATAATGATGACCACCTTGGCTACTCTTTTTAAAACTCCAAGATACCTCTACAGGCAAACCTGATCTTCTTACCCTGTTCCCCTTTTATCAATTTATTTATCTTGTTTAATACACAAAATAACACACTTATGTACTATGTCTTGGTGGTTGTTGTTTACTTTTTTCCACTATCATATAATCTCCAAAAGGTAGGGGTTTATTTTGTTCTCTGATAGGGCCCAAATGTCTAGAAGAATGCATATGTTTTAGTGAATGCACGTTTATTAAAGGAATAGAAGAAAAGAAGGCAATGGGAAAGAAAGAAAAGAGATAGAGGAAAAGAATAAAGATGACAAGACTGAAAGAAGAAAGAGAGGTAAAGAGATTAAAATTTCTGCTCCTACTTTTTCCCTCAGGAAAGACTTTGCTCTCTTCATCCTGTTCTTGTTTCCTTAGCACAACTGGGTCACAGTCATGGAGCCAGAGACAGGTGATTAAAGTCCTCTCACTCCTTCATCCAAAGGACTCTAACCTAGGATGTCAAACATGCAATGACATTATTAAATTGACTTGTGTATTAGCTCAGGCAGCTGTTGCTTCTGCTGACATCTTTGTATTTATGCCAAAAAATCACACTGACATGTCTATTTTAGGAATCCCATTGAATCTCAGAAACATCTTGTTCTTCTATGAGTTTTACTTAATATGAGCTGGTTATAAGAAAGGGAATGTATCCTGAAGGAGCTCAGGAAATTTCACTCCAAAATCTGACTCCCTTGGCATAAATAATATTTCAAATTGAAGGCCCTTAGGGATCAACAGGCCTTGGAAGGGACTTTCCCTCTCTCTTTATAAAAAAATCAAACCCATAAGAAAGAACAATTGATTTCCCTTCCCCTCCCTGTTATCTTAATATAGTACAGGAAAGAAAATCATGTATGCAACCGGACCTGGCCCAAATAATTTTAAATATAATACCTGTCTCTCAGGTTAATTTAATTTAGTCAATCTGTTTCCGCATCTGTTCATTTTCCCAAGTATCTATTCATCCTCCCTGGTAACCATTTATTGCCCCTAAACAATATTACCTATATTCTGCATCTTCCCCTCCCCGCTAAAATGAGGACATATAAATTTCTAAACTCCATTGGAATATTGGATAATCACTCTGCGTTTCTCCCCATGGCCATGGTAAATAAATCTCTTTATCTTATTAACCTACCTTATTGCGAGTTGGTCTTTCAGCAAACCTTCTGGGGTGAAGAAGTTTCCCCTAACCCCCACATTTCCTTCAAGGACAAAGTTGTTCCTTCTAATGCTCCAGTCCTCTGGGTACCAGCATCATCTTCTTGATAACATAAAGATGGACACAGAGTTAATGCCTGAAAGAAAATAGGAATTAGATTATGTCTGTATACGTCATCTTTTGGGGGTGTTAGTCTCAGAAGAAGCTATCAGTATATCATAGTTGAGATTTTCTGAAACTT
>NW_012144966.1:20869103-20870256 GCF_000956105.1 Propithecus coquereli
ATTTCCAAAATCAGGAAAATATTCAGCTTCTTATTTTCTAATTGGAGCCTCCCTGATAATATGAATATGTTTTTAAAAAAATCTGTGACTGCGGACCCATAGTAGCTTCCTAATTAATCATATTCTATGATTATGTAACATTTCTGGATGTTTGTGGGATAAGAAAAGGCAAGAATAAGTAACTCTCTCTAAGAAGTGGAAGTTATTAGAAAACATGGTGAACGAAAATAAACACAAACAACTAGATGCCCACTGTAGGAGCAATCCCTAGTTGCCCTTTCTCTCCTTCTCTCTCCCTCGAAAGGCAGATAGATACTAACAGTATTCTTTCTTTCCAAGCATTTATTTTTCCCCCAAAGTTTAGGTTATGAGGCCAATTTTAGAAATAATTAGATTATATTTTAATCTCTTAAGTAAAGGAGGAGGTAGGAGGTAAAAATAAAAGAAAACACACTCTTTAACTTTCTCTTTTTTTTAGAGGAGTCTTGCTATATTGCCCACATTGGCCTGGAACTCCTGGGCTCGAGGGACTGCATCTCACCCTCCTTAGTAGGTGGGACTACAAGTGTGCACCACCATGCCCAATTTAACTTTCTCTTTTTAATATGATTATGCATAAATTGAGCAATGAAAGATTTTCTGGAAAGTTTTATTGTCTTCACACCATGAATCCTTGTTTTGTGTTATCATTTATATATGAAAAGTGCCTACGAATCATTTGACTAAAATATTTAATTAAAAAATATCAAGGAGACAAAGGTATTATGTCTTTTCAGAAAATTTGAATTAAAAATGTTACTCACTTTTTCGCAATCTGGAAGAGAGAAAATCAGCTTTTAGATACATACTCTATTTTGCACATCGTTACAAGAAATAAACATATACCTATATGGCAATGTTCCAAATGTTTAACCAAAGGTAGATGCAAGACTTTGTGATGTGCAGAATTAACTCAAGTAATGAACTGACTGTTACAAATTTAGGAATGTCAAGATTTCATCCAAGTTTTAAATTTGAGTCTGTCCTTGTTATACAAATGTGACATTATTTATGAGCACTCCCTCCTGCAGAAATGCTTTCCAGGGTACTGACATAATTCACTGTGGGTCTTGTTATACTTGTCAGCTTTGTAGAAGGTTTCACTGTATATATA
>NW_012144966.1:20870576-20872582 GCF_000956105.1 Propithecus coquereli
ATTTTAATTCATTAGGATATAATTTTGAGGGATGTAGAAGCAATTAATTAGAGACCTCACACTACTATTGATAGAAGTGCTGTAGAAATCTTAATTGGAAAAGCTAACACAATTTTTCACTTGCTGAACTTGGTACTAAGGAGAGGCTTAGGTTTTTTAAGGCATCCTGATTAATTCTTATAGAATTCTATTGCATCTTATGACTGAAATGTGTATCAGTACACCTTAATTATAGGAATTTTTGAGAAGTAGGATGGGTTTTGAAGACATGAATTAAATTACTGTTATGTGGGAGAAGCTCAAACTGATGTTACTTCTCATTCAACAAAAGAATATTCTCAGATCAGTGATCCTGGTGGTTCTAGCCCTATAAAAGCATAACATTTTTCCAAAAAATAAATCAGTGTATGCTCATGGAATACCATGATAATGGTATTATTTTTATTATCTTTATAATTAATAGCTTTTGAAACATATAGCAATTTAATTAAGTTTATAGCACTTTTGTTCTAATCCAGTAAACAGAATAGAACTGCTATTTTCCAATGGTTTACTATTCTGCTAACTTGATGATTTACTAAATATGTAAGTAGAAAGTAGAATGAACAAGCAAATTAACTTCCATCCTCAAGTAAGAGGACTAAAAATTAATTAGACCAATTTCATAAAGAAACAAGGTGATCCTGGTCTATCTATCCATACAGCGACTTTGATGATATAAAAATGATTCCTTGTCCATGTGTTCTAGAAGAAAATATGGAGCCAGATGTGTTTTAGTCAACTGGTTTTCTTGACGTTTGTGATAAATTGGCCAATTACACTATCTAAACTCAAGGGGAAAATTAGGCAAAACTTATATTTTATATAATTTTAAGTCTGATGATTTCCATTGCAAAACATGCAACAGCCTGAGTGCAGCCTATAGACTATATTCAATGTGCTTTTAATGAATTTTTTGGTTGATGAAAAACAATAAAATAAACTCTTGCAAGACCATTTGTGCCTAAATTGTTTAGTTAAAGGCTCTTTTTGATCTTATGATTTTTTTTGTCCGGGTAATTGTGACTCTTAGCTTTAATATAAGTAATTACACAAAAATTGAATTTTGTCCTTCATTATTATTGATGTTCCAAATGAAAGGTTGGGTTAAATCTTACATATATCCATCCCCAAAACTTTATTGAAGAAATTTGCTTTCACTGAGGACAGATTAGAATGCATTGTCATATCAGAGATCATAATCCTTAACTGGATTTAGAATTCCTTGGTGCTCTGTAGACACATCACAGTGATACATTTAATCCATTTGGTGATCCCTATAAACACAATATTGACAAAAACAGCAACAATTTGTGCTAAAAATCCTAGTAAAAGTATTTCACAATGCTCTAATATTTAATCTTTGCAAAATTTCATAGGTAGAAAATATCATCCTTATTTTATAGCATTGACAATTGAATATCAAGTATATAAAATTTCTGCAATAAACTCACAAAATTTATAAGTGATGCATTTGTAATTCCGGTATAAATCTTTTAAACCAGGGTTTCTCCAATTGTGGTTCTGAGACCACAATCATTAGCATCATCTGAATACTTATCACAGTTATTAGCATAGTGTGGAAACAAGAAATGCAAATTCTCAGGCACCATGTCATACTTAACATATCAGAATCAAAAACACTGGAGGTAGGGTCCATAAATCAATATTTTATCAAGCCTCCAGGTGGTGCTGATGCACACTAAAACTTTTAAATGGTAAAACCTGTACTGTTTAAATGGTTCTACATGACTCCCTCCCTTCAAAGATTTAAAGTTGCACAGCCATCTGCTTAACAAACATGAATAATAGGTTGTATAAGCGTTGGAAAGGAAGAAATAAAGATAAATGTTAGTAAATAATATGATTGTCCATGCAGAACATCTAAATAAATTTATTGACAAATCAATAAAATTCATGATAAAGTTTAGCACAGTGGTTGTAAAAAGATCAATATACATAAGGTG
>NW_012144966.1:20874577-20875796 GCF_000956105.1 Propithecus coquereli
TATTTATTGAAGTCATTGGGTTGGGTGTTAACCGCACAGACATTCCTTATATCACTAAATAATCAAGCAAATAAATGAATACAATGATAAAGGTCAAAACATGGGCCAATACATATGAGATGCCATGAACTAATGATTATAATTGATACCCTTTAGTACAACTGAGGCCCTAGACAAAATATGACGAGCTTACATAGAGAAATAAAAATATGCTATGGTAAACTTGACAATGTTTCCTAGTCTAAAGAATAAAAGAGTAAACGGGTCATGTTCTATTACTGGTTCACATCTTAACTGGAGATGCAAGTGAAAGACTCTGCTTTCAAAATACCTCTCTCTCCAATAGATGAATAGTAGCATATGATGACATTGGAATGAGTGGAAACAATATCAGAAATTCCGTCACCCTCCAGGCCAGTAGTTCTGTGTTTTAGATATGTGTCAACACATACCTCATCTGAATCAGGTGTCCTTCATCAATTTCTAATATAACGAATACCGTATGGTGTAGGACAGTGGCTTTTAAATAATGACATGCTTCAGGATCAACTGGAGAGCTTGTTAAAACACAGATTCCTAGGTACCATTTTCAGACTTCTCATTCAGTAGGTCTGATTTGGGACCTGAACATTTTTAATTCTTTCTAATAAATTGTCAGGTGTCACTGAAGCAGCTGAACTAAACACCACCCTTTGAAAACCACCGGTGTATTACACTCAGGTAGCATCATAGTCCTTTTTATTTTCTCTCATTTGTCTCAGCTCACTCTGCCTCTTTCAAGAGCATTCTAGAACTTAGAGCTATGAAATAAGAACAAAGGTTTACATCTTAGACCTCTGTACATCATGCTAGTAGATGTTAAGACCACATACATAGCCAATACTGTAGAAACAATCACTATCTGTAAGGAATTCCCATATGTATCATATAAAATGTGTACCTAAAAATTAATTAAATTATGATGTTATTCTCAAGAACTTATTTTACTTATTTTTATTATGGTAAAATGTGCATAACATAAATCATTTGATTCATGTTAAGTGTATAATTCAGTATTAGTAAGTATATCCATAAGGTAGTCCAAGTGTCACAACTATAAACTTCCAGAACTTCAGAACTTTTTCATCATCTCAGACAAAAACTCTACCCCATTAAACAATAACTCCAATTTCCTCCTCCCCCCAGGCCCTGGGAACCTCTACTGTACTTTTTGTCTCTA
>NW_012144966.1:20883726-20885099 GCF_000956105.1 Propithecus coquereli
GTAATGAAATAAATAATTTTAATATATAAGAGAGTATAATAGACAAAAGATAGATGATGCCAAATCATGCTGTAAATCTTAATGTAGGCACTGATTGCTTTAAAATGCTAGATGCCATGTATATAAACAGGCATGAATAAATGGTAGCCAATATTAGTAGATGAAACTACACTGTATGGCTTAGTAAATGGGTATTTAGAAACTGTAACATGCTAGATAATGGAACAACACAAAATTTATTCATTCAACAAGTTAACAATTTAAGTGAGAAAACAGGTGAAAACAAAAGCACAATGTAAGTCATGTATGATAGTGTATTTAAATTTTCTTAAGGGACTTGACTACTTTGAAGAGCAATAAGCTGTCACCTGGAAAGGCTGTTGAGGCACAAAGATTAAGTAGTAATGAGATGAATATATGAATCTTTTAGGAAGAGAGAACAACAGATATAAAGACCCAAAATAAAGAGACTTTACCTATTTGGGCAAATGTGAATAATTCACCATGACTGAAAGGTGGAGTGTGAGCCAGGGGTGCAGTAAGAATTCAGATCTAGCAGGTGGCAGGTAAATGTTTGGTTATGTGTTACTCTGAGGACTTCTGATATTATACTGATGTTGGATGGGGGACCCATTAAAACTTTTAATTGGTGTAGAAACTTGCTATTGTAAATATGATTCTGGGTAGAGATTGAAAGCAAACAAACCATATAGTGTGCTGTTACAGCCATCTATGAGAGAAATGATGAACCAATGGTCTGAATGAAAGTAGGTGTAGTAGTTATGAAGAGCAGTGGACAGTGGAAAAATTACAGGATAATGAGGTGACTTGAATGGCAGGACCATGTATGGGAGGGAGGTTGAGATAGTAGACTGTTCTCACCTTGGCAAGTGAATAATGATTTCTGAGACAAAAAGAAGGCAGACAAGGTTGAAATATTTAATGCAATGGGAGAAGAGCAATGGTGAATTCCTTCTTGGATATATGAAATTTAAGAGCGGCTTCGCAATCACAGAAAACCTGACCACTAGATATGAATAGTGTTCTTTGTTCTGTGACACAACATCGTGATGCAATCGCATGCCTTAGTCTTTATGCAACCTGCAACTACTCATGATTGGACTTGTGAAGTCAGAACAAAGACTTCACATCTTACCAAAGTTTGCTAGCGCGAGTCATGACAGAAGAGTCTGTCAACTTCAGGAAGGTGTAAACTAAATAAGCAAAATTTAGAGGAAACTAGATCTGGTACTTTCATTTCACTAAAAATAAAAATAAATCATTTTAAAACAATTGAATGAGTGAGGGTAATTCTTAATAAAATTCAGAGAGTTTAAGAAAATGTATCATGATGGTGGGATATACTTTTCATA
>NW_012144966.1:20885149-20898190 GCF_000956105.1 Propithecus coquereli
TTAAATTTCCCTCATATTTTTCATTTCTGTACCTCCAAACCCCTATATCTCATTATTTCTCTCTGTCTCTCTCTGTGTCTCTCTCTGTCTCTCTCTCTGTCACACACACACACATTGCTTTAACTCTGAAGAAATACATCTCACTTTCAAGACTAAATTTCTCCTTGAATCTTTGGGGTCACCCTATTTCATCAAGCACCTCTCCTTTTTTTTTGCATTCCTATTCCTTTCCATCATGTAAATTCTTCTTCTCTACCTATAGAATTGCCCAGATGTCCCCACGATAACCAATGAACTAAGTAATTAACTAAACAGCAAACACCATGTTGGCTCCGTTTGTTGTAGTATAATAACGTGATCCTTCCAAAGAATAAAAATCAGAAGAAAATGGAGTTCTTATTCAAATTTATCTTAAAAACTTGTCAAAATGTGCTCATCAAAAGACAGCTTTGTGGATCCCAGCACAGACCTGCAGAAATTAGCACAGTGCCTTTCACAAAGTAAGTCTTCACTTAAATTTTACCGAACTAACATGAAATCTGGATTCTCCTCCCTCATTTTTCTGCTACTTTTATTCTATTAATATTGTCTCAGTCCTAGACATTTTGAAGTATTATAGAATCTTCACTCATTCTTTGAAAATCTGGTTACAACCTTTGCATTGCAAACGAACAGGTCTACAATAATTAAGGTATTGCCATGGCTCTAGACCTCTTCTGTTTATGGTGCTTAGCCAAATATCAGAATGTTTTATTATATACTTCTGTGCTTTCTGGGAAGGATGCACTGAGGAAGATGATTTCTTAGGGTTTAACAGAGCAAATGCATAACTTCGGTATAGTTCTGGTTTTCCATTTGTGTTTAGTTTCTCTCTACTATCTCTAGGTTGTATTTTATCACTTGTCATTTACTTTTGTAAATTAACTTTTAAACATTGTGATTTTTGTCGACCAGGCAGCATCCTTAAATTTTATAAGCATAGATAGAATTAAGAGGAGGTATATTACTCAGATGCCTTAACCAGATAATCCAGGCTTTCAGAAGCTTTTTGAATATAAGGTAGTTCTTCCACTCTGTAGAGATTTCATGTTCTGTACATTTCATCAGTTTTAGTTCAGTATCATTTGTTTGGTTACATTATGCAATGCAGACTTGAATCACTTTCAAGTTAACATTTATACAGAAGAAATTAAAAGTGAAATTAGAACTATGTTTAAGCAGATGTGATCATATAACATATAAATATGAATGCAGATTTTAAAGCAAAATGGAAATGTAGTAAACATACACATGCTTATATATAATCTGGTTCCCTATTTATTTTGACAAAATGGCATTGCAATTTTTAACAACTTTTGCATATATCTTACAATTAATTATTTAAAAATTAAAAAATTGGCTTCCTCATGAAAATATATGTGTAACTTTTAAAAATTTTGACATGGAAACAATTGGCTGACATTGTAAATAATTTTTATTCTAGCAAGAGCTACTACTTTACAGTAAAAAGATGCAATTCTGAAATGCTGTTTAGAATAATGACTTATTTTTTTTAAATTTTTTTAATTTCAGCATATTACGGGAGTACATATGTTTAGGTTATATATATTGCCTTTGCCCCACCCAAGTCAGAGCTTCAAGTGTGTCCATGTCCCAGATGGTGTGCACAGCACCCATTACGTGTGTATATGCCCATCTCCCTCTCCCCCTCCCACCTGCCCCACACACGAGGAATATTATTACTATATGTGCACTTCAGTGTTGATCAGTTAATCCCAATTTAATGGTGAGTACATGTGGTGCTTGTTTTTCCATTCTTGTGATACTTCACTTAGTAGAGGGGTTCCAGCTCTATCCAGGATAATATAAGAGGTGCTATATCACCATCGTTTTTTGTGGCTGAGTAAAACTCCATGGTATACATATACCACATTTTATTAATCCGCTCATGTAGTGATGGGCATTTGGGTTTTTTCTACATCTTTTCAATTGTGAATTGTGCTGCCATAAACATTCTAGTGCAGAAGGCGCAAGATGGTGGACGAGAAAAACGACCAGTGACTGTCTCTGCAAGAAAGATAGATTTTAGAAGAAAGTGAAAAAAAATAAATAGGCAGACAAATATAAATAGGATGAGGGTCAGAAGCAAGCATCCCTGAAACTACAGGAGACTCCACGGGAAGAAGTTGCAGAGGAGAACTGGAAGGAGAAAGGCCCCTGAGAGGCTTGGAGACAGGCGACAAGGGTAGGTGGAGCAGTTAAATTTCCCCTCCCTTGCCTCTCTGACTGCTGGTAGGCTTCCGAATTGTTGGAGAGAACTGCTAACACCAGCCCAGAGTCTGCCACCACCAGTGAGCGGTGAGCCTCTTGTGGACAGGGCACCAGGCTCCCAGCTCCCTTGAGGCACCTCCCAGCCTGCAGACCTGAGCCCATGGGCAGGTGCCATATTGCTTCATTTTCCCCTTCCCCTTCCCTACCCACGGCTGCTGAAAGAGACAATTTAGCCACCACCCAGAGGCATCTGCAGGGAATGGGACCTTTCCTTTTAGGGGCCTACAGCGTACTGAGGAGTACTCAGACTGTGAGCTCCGTACCCGCCATCCCTCCCCGGTGCTGCTTGCCTGGTGACTCCAGGAGAGTGGGGCAAATCCCGAGGCAGAGAGGCATCCATTCAGCTTGGGCACCCGTGGGTGACTTGAGACCAGAACTCTTCTCCCTGACAGGGTCAGGGATTGATCTCTGAGGCCCAGGGCACAGGCCTTACGGACCAGATCTTGTACACCCAGGTCTCAATCGCATTGCCCAGGGGCACAGAAGGGATATTTGTGAACGAGCCTACTGAGGTGTGTGTGCCTTCAGGGGCAGATCAGCATGCTTGAGGGGTGACCCTCCTCCCATGGGAGGGCAGTGCTACCAGCTCAGGCTGCAAATAATGACTTTTAAAAGTGCTAAAATGATAGACTATATGAGCAGAACATGACAATTTATTATTTTATTCTTTTATTTTTTATTTCAGGATGTTCCAGGGGTACAAATGTTTAGGTTACATATATTGCCTTCGCCCAACCCGAGTCAGGGCTTCAAGCGTGTCCATCCCCCAACAGTGTGCACTGCACCCATTAGGTGTGATTATACCCATCCCATCCCCTCCTCCCCAATCCCACCAATTTAGATGTCTTGGGTTTTCTCATTCATTCACCCAGGTACGTATTTTTCATACTCAAAAATACTCAATTTCTTAACTGCTTAAACTCTTCTATGTTGCAAAATTAGTGAGGAACCGTAAAGAAGATTAGAGATAGGGCACAAGAAATTTCTCAGTATTTAAAATAAAATGATCTGAAGAAACTTCTGATTTTGTTGCTTACTACCTCTCTACTTTCAGCATATTATGTATTCTCTAAATTCGAATTAATTTATATGTAAAAGTAATGAAATAAATAATTTTAATATATAAGAGAGTATAATAGACAAAAGATAGATGATGCCAAATCATGCTGTAAATCTTAATGTAGGCACTGATTGCTTTAAAATGCTAGATGCCATGTATATAAACAGGCATGAATAAATGGTAGCCAATATTAGTAGATGAAACTACACTGTATGGCTTAGTAAATGGGTATTTAGAAACTGTAACATGCTAGATAATGGAACAACACAAAATTTATTCATTCAACAAGTTAACAATTTAAGTGAGAAAACAGGTGAAAACAAAAGCACAATGTAAGTCATGTATGATAGTGTATTTAAATTTTCTTAAGGGACTTGACTACTTTGAAGAGCAATAAGCTGTCACCTGGAAAGGCTGTTGAGGCACAAAGATTAAGTAGTAATGAGATGAATATATGAATCTTTTAGGAAGAGAGAACAACAGATATAAAGACCCAAAATAAAGAGACTTTACCTATTTGGGCAAATGTGAATAATTCACCATGACTGAAAGGTGGAGTGTGAGCCAGGGGTGCAGTAAGAATTCAGATCTAGCAGGTGGCAGGTAAATGTTTGGTTATGTGTTACTCTGAGGACTTCTGATATTATACTGATGTTGGATGGGGGACCCATTAAAACTTTTAATTGGTGTAGAAACTTGCTATTGTAAATATGATTCTGGGTAGAGATTGAAAGCAAACAAACCATATAGTGTGCTGTTACAGCCATCTATGAGAGAAATGATGAACCAATGGTCTGAATGAAAGTAGGTGTAGTAGTTATGAAGAGCAGTGGACAGTGGAAAAATTACAGGATAATGAGGTGACTTGAATGGCAGGACCATGTATGGGAGGAGGTTGAGATAGTAGACTGTTCTCACCTTGGCAAGTGAATAATGATTTCTGAGACAAAAAGAAGGCAGACAAGGTTGAAATATTTAATGCAATGGGAGAAGAGCAATGGTGAATTCCTTCTTGGATATATGAAATTTAAGAGCGGCTTCGCAATCACAGAAAACCTGACCACTAGATATGAATAGTGTTCTTTGTTCTGTGACACAACATCGTGATGCAATCGCATGCCTTAGTCTTTATGCAACCTGCAACTACTCATGATTGGACTTGTGAAGTCAGAACAAAGACTTCACATCTTACCAAAGTTTGCTAGCGCGAGTCATGACAGAAGAGTCTGTCAACTTCAGGAAGGTGTAAACTAAATAAGCAAAATTTAGAGGAAACTAGATCTGGTACTTTCATTTCACTAAAAATAAAAATAAATCATTTTAAAACAATTGAATGAGTGAGGGTAATTCTTAATAAAATTCAGAGAGTTTAAGAAAATGTATCATGATGGTGGGATATACTTTTCATAAAAATCAATGTGATAATTTTTTATTAAAATTTTAAAGTGTAACTTTCTACTTACTAATTCTAATAACATAACATTATGCAGGATCCTAATCTTGTCTTATTTTTCACTTAGTAATTGAACGACAGAGGAAACACATGCTACTGATTCTCTAGTTGCCCTTTTCTCTTCACGTGGCAATGATTTTGAGTTTAAAAGTTTTGGAAAATATCAAAACCACCTATTATGTAGTAGAGTGAATGATAGTTTATACAATAGTACTTTGGAAATAAACGGAAGCCTGAGATTTGCCCCGGCACCCACAGTGTTCCCTCACTGACCTCTCTAAGCTTTGAGTATGTTTTTTAAATTAAAAATCATGTGGTTAAAAATTATTTGCTTGAAATGCATGGCATCAAAAGTGCAGTCCTGACAATATTCTATTAATGTATTTTTACGAAAGCACAAAATCTCACACTATTTTTTGGTTATAATATTTTTGATTTGGGCCTATATTGAGCAGAAGCTTTTGGAACTCTTCTCTTTTGGGGTACTTCTTAAGTAGTATTGAGAGCTACCTTCACAAAGAAGGTCCATGAAATTTTTCTTCTGGTCAAGAATTTAAATTTATCTTATTAGAAAATGTAAGAACTATTACCTGTAGTCAATGAACAATGGAAAATTAACACAACAATCTTCTTTCTCATATTAGTTTACTCCTAACCTCTACTTGTGTTTACCTACTCTTTGCTTCACCACATTAGGACTTGAATGACAATCCTTTAAAGCATTATAGGCTGTGCAAAAACTGAAACCCAAATTTTGAGCAACATCAAAAGCAAATCTCTTATGCTGAAACATTTCTTGTTTGTATTCCTGACTGATGGTCCTGAAAAAATACTCTGAGCCTACAAACAAAAGTAATAGTTATGGATATATTACCTATTTTGTTTGCCTCCATTTGGGGATATCTGAGAACCCTGTTTTGAAATATCAGCTGGAACAAGCTAGATTCAGCATTAGAATGCATGCTTACAGCTCTAGTTATTATGAGAATGTCTGACTGAAGATATACATTGTAAAGCTTCCTCTTGATAGTGGGTTATTGAAATGCCACATGATGGAACAGGCAGGAAAGATAAACCTATTGCAGCATATAATAATGTTCCATCTGCCAGCACTGACAGCCTTTGTTATCTGGCCTTTTCCTGGCACAAGGGTTTCTCAATAACTTTGATAACATTATTACTATTCTACCCTAGATACATTTTTCATAAGCAATTATTAACAGCTTTATTTTTAACAAGAGCACCACGAGCATCACAGCCTTCTTGCATACATTTGTTGTGGAATTTACATATGTGTGCCTTAATGACTTTGCAAGCCATACTGCATTTTATTCTTGAAAGATGTGATTAGAATTTATGTCTTTAATTTCCTAGATCTCTTACTTCCACCTAAATAGGTAAGCATCTTATCACTTTAAGTTGTTCATTATAAATTCATGTGTGCTAAATTAGTTTTCAAACTGAATTCAAGAATCACCCAATTGATAAGCATAGTAAATTAATGCACAATGAAGCAGGTTGCCAACTACAGTCGTAGTCATTTACTGAGATTTTTCTGCACAGATCTCTGCACATATAAACAGAATTAGTTTACTCATTTATTACTTTAACTGCTAAGGTGCTATACAGTAAGTGCTATATGTCATTTCTACACTGTGCACATTGGAAGAATTTGCTTGGTTACCACAACTGTGATCATTTCTCTGTTTTCCCCCTAAAGCAAATGTAATACACTCCCTCAAATGCCAGATGGAAAACTAATTATCTTTAAAACAAATACAGCTGTAGCTAAAGTAGTATTACCTTCACAACCAGTATGTCTTAGTCTGGCTTGGAGGAGCATACCTAGAGACAAAAGCCAAGTATAATATTTCCATGTCTAGTTTGTCATCTGAGACTACAAATAAGAAAGCTTATTGTAAGGAGAGTATGAGGAGTTTATTCCTGGTTAGTTTGGAGGAGAGGATTCAGGTTCAATTGTTATGTCCATTGGCAAGTATTATAGTTACCAGAGTAGCTTTTATTTTAGGCTGTATTTGAAGCAGAGCATAGAGATTAAAGGTTCTAAGCGGAATATACTAAAGACTGACTTTTGGCTAAATTTTATATCTTAACTGGAGATATTTTAAATATGTAAATTAATAAATGCAAATATTCATTCAACATACTTTTATTGAGCACCTTCTATGTGTCAGGCATTGTTCTAGGTAGCAGAGATTCGGTAATGGACAAAAATAGAAACAAATCTCTGCTTTCCTAGAGTTTGCATTCCAGCTGAAATAGATGGGAAATATACAAAAAAGTAAAATTAGACCAAATTAGATGCCGATGACTGCTGTGGAGAAAACTTAACCAAGGCAAGTAATATTGAGCATTAGGGAGCAGATACTCTCTGTACTTTAAGAGAGAAATGCAAAGAAACCCTCATTGAGAAGGTGGCACATATATGAAAAACTGAAGTAAGTGAGAAAGTGAGCAGCGGGATTTATAAAAAGGGGAAATAATTTCTTTTGAGAAATATTTATTCAAGTCCTTTGCCCATTTTTTAATGGGTTGTTTACTTACTATTGAGTAGTTTGAGGTTTTTTTTTGCATATTTTGAATGTTAGCCCCTTATTCAATGTATAATTTGCAAGTATTTTCTCCCATCCTGCAGATTGTCTCCTCATTCTATTGATTGTTTCCTTTGGTGTGCAGAAACTTTTTAGTTTGATATAAAAGACATACAAATGGCCAACGGATATATGAAAAAAAGTTCAACATCTTTAATCATCAGATAAATGCAAATTAAAATCACAATGAGATATCACCTCATACCTGTTTGAATGGATTTTATCAAAAAGATAAAAGATAACAAATGTTGGTGAGGATGTGGAGAAAAGGGAAATTTGTACACTGCTGGTGTTATTGTAAATGAATACAGCCATTTTGGAAAATAGCATGGAGATTTCTCATAAAACAAAAAATAGAATTTTGGTTTAATCTAGTAATCCCATTACTGGGTATATACCCAAAAGAAATTAGTATGTGGAAGTAATGTCTGCACTCCCATGTTCATTGTACCACCATTCACAATAGCAAAGATACGAAATCAACCTAAATGTCCATCGATGCACTAGTGGATAAAGAAAATGTTGTATATATATACACAATAGAATACTATTCAGTCGTGAAAAGAAAAACAGGAAATTCTGTCATTTTTGACAGCATGTATTAATTTAGAGGTCATTATGTTAAGTGAAAAAAAGCCAGGCACAGAGAGACAAATAGCATATGATCTTGCTCATATGTGGAATCTAAAAAACTTGAATTCATAGAGTTAGAGAGTAGATTGGTGCTTTCCAGAGGCTGAGAGGAAGGGGCTGAAGGGGAAAGGGGAGACACTGATCAACGGGTGCAAAGTTAAGGTTAGATAGGAGGAATAAGTTCTGGTGATCTGTTGCATAGTAGAAAGAGTAGAGTTAATAATAATGTATTGTATATTTCAAAATAGCTGAAAGAAAGGATTTTGAATATTCTCACTGCAAAGAAATGATAAATGACCGAGGCGATGAACATGCTATTAGTAATTACCCTGGTTTGATCATTATGAAATGTATACATGTATATAAAGATCATGTTGTACCTCATAAATATGTATGATTTTTATTTTCAATTAAAAATAAAATAAAACTTAAAAAAATAAATAGAAGGAGGAAATAGCAAATAAAATGCCCTTGCAGTGAAAGCATACTTGGCACGTTGCAGAAACAGCAGCGAGGCCAATGATAATGAAACAAATATAAGCAGTATATGAATAACAGCATAAGAAGTGAGAGAGTTAACAAAGAACTAAATTATGTTTGGTATTATTAGCCACTGTGATGAGTCTGACTTTGAGTGAATTGGAAAACCATTAGAAGGTTTTGCTAAAAGCTTTGACATGGTCTGACTTACATTTTAAAAAAATCACTCTGGTTGCTATTTGGAGGTTAGATTAGTGTGTATTAAAGCAGGGATAAAATTAAGGGTACTGTTTCTATCATCCAGATGAGAGATGATGGTACCTTGGACTAGGGTGCTGGCCATGGTGGTATTGAGAAGTGAGTGCATACTGAATGTGATTTGAGTCTACATTGTCATTTCTTTTACAAATACAAGTCACTGAGAAAAATAGATGAGTCAATTGGGATGCAGGAGAGATAGAGGAGAATTGTTGGATGAGTGTTCTTGAGTAAATGAGAGTAGACAGAATCTAATGCACAAAGACTTGTCCTTAGATAGGACTCAAGGCCACTTAAACAGCAATGAGTGAAGGGGAGAGCATATGTCACAAATACTGCTGGGTTGTGAGGACTTGTGGAACTTGTTTTCTGATTGCTTCTAATCAGGGAAATAGACAACAGAGCATCATATACTGCAGAACATAGAGAGGAAGTATTAGAAATTTGAGAAACAGTAGGAAGATAAGGAAGTGTGGGAGAAAGGTTGTACCAGATGTATATTAAATGTTTTGAGGGCAGCATTAGAATCTCACTCGCACTTAAAATAAGTGGGCATGAGTTTAAAAATTATGCAGTTAATGTATTCTTCTTCAGCCAATACACTTGTGGCATGAAATAGGTGTATAACTAGGGTTGTGTCATAGTGAAAAAATTAGTGCCATAGCTAACAAAACTAAGGATCATATCTAAATCATAATGGAAGCACCACTCTAAATGTAGTTTCCAATGCCTCTTAGAAGTCAGAATTTGCCTTCTATCAATACTTCCACATTCTCTGTTCATTTTTCAGATTTTAGCAGAATTTGATTAAGGCTCAAGTCATAAATTTAGAAGTTTTACAAAAACAATAGTTTATTATATCATATTTGACACGATGAGTGATTTCTCTGCTATATAGCTTATGATTTCATTTTAGTTCAGCAACTTCACTTAGTGTGTTTAAATACACAATGATTATGGCATCAATTATGTCAAATTTATCATTATAGGTCTTTACTAGTATACTTAGGATCTCATTAGTTAAGGTTTGTAAATTCATTATGTTATATATCAGTAGAAAATGTTGTCTTAAGGTTTAAATTAAAAATCTTCCATGTGTTGAAAATCATTGATTACATTTGTAAGAATATCACTTAGGATAATGGTGTCAGTTAACTTCCTAGAAAAAATGTTGATATGATATATACTTCTAATATATGATATACATATAAGACATATATTTTACATACAACACACATATGTTATACATCTAACATGATATATATCATGCTGTTATATGTTGACATGCTATAGCATATATGTTTATAGGTACATATATATGTTTGTATATATACATATAATCATAAAATTATGTATACATAAAATCAAGTTTCCCATAAGTTATTTTGGAGATTGTTTTAATGACTGATTGTTGCAAACCACATTCCCCCCATCCAACCTGCATTATCAAACTGGGTACGCAACTCTAGCGTTTGAGTGTTTGTAAAAAAGAAACAGACCAATTTTATGAGTTTTCTTTGAGAAAAAAAAAGGCGACTCCAATTGCTTGTCTCTCCATTTCCCAGTCCAGTCTTGGGCAAGATGCTCTAAAGATACATGTGCTCTATATTTAGGAAACATATCAATCAGTAAGAAAAAAATGCTGCTAGTTCTTCTAGAACATGACTCAGAATGAGTTCTATAGATTTTTTTTTTGTTTTTAAACCTGACGTATGAAGTTACCTTGGCTAAGCAAGTATACCGGATTCTGCAGAATATGTAGACAATTTTAAATATTTATCACCTTATGGCCATTGGAAGCCAAAGGATGCTTAAAACAGAGGTAACATTGATGAGATTTGCAATTTCCAAAATTAGTCTGCATGCTCCATGACAAAAAGATTAAACAGCGGGGGGGGGGGCGCATATCCTAATGTAATAAGATGGATAAGAAACTACTGGATCTACATGTAAAAATGGTAATGCCACTTTAAAATAAGATTATGTCAGAGAAAATGTAAAAGAGTGAATGAATAATAGATAAAATTTCAGAGATTAAAAATGGAAGGTGGTAAGTATAGGAGGTTACACATGCGATTCCTTGCACTTTGCCATTAATGACTGGATGGATGGTGGTGAAATTCATAGGGCTTGAAAACACAAGCAAAGATCCATGTTTGGAAAAAAATATCATGATTTTTTTCTGGGGACATACTGATAATTAGATATTGTTTAGTAATTCTCTTTATAATGTTACCTAAAAAGCTAGATATAAAGGACTGTATATCAGGGAAGAAATCAGGCTGAATTTATTATATAAACATGAAAATCATCTTTATATGGCAATATATGACATCACATACATAGGTGAAAGTAGTTAGGAAGAAAATAGAGTGAGGGGGAAAAAGGCCCTAACACTAAGGTATCCATTTACACAAAATAAGAGGAAGATGATTTTGAAAAGGAGACAAGAGAATGAACAAAATATTAGGCTGAAAATCAGGAGAGCTGTATAAAGAGCACCAAGGAAAAAAGTGTTAAAAACAGTAAGTGGACAGCAGTGTGAAATACTTTACAGAGGCTGAGCATTAATAAAATAGGGAACAAAAAATGTCAAAGTAACTTCCACGCAACACTTTTTTTTTGTCACTGGCAAGGAAGGATTGTCTGGTTAGAGAAATGGAAACATTAGAATGAGTTAGAGACCAAATGGGAGATGAGAATATACAGCCTGGGAATGTAGGTATATATTTTGAAATATTTTACTTAGCATGTGATCTAATGTATTGGGCAGTAGCTGAAGGAGATTATGTATGGGATCATGAGAAAAAGAAAACTAGATCATTTAGATTGCTTAAAAGGCTAGAGGGGATGGAATCAAAAATATTTCTAGAGGTAGTAAACATAGGGAAAAATCACACTATTTTGAACAGGGTATAAATATCCCAGGTGTATATATAGTTAAATTAGTGTATTTAGGGCAAGAAATTGAGAAAACTCAATTTCTCTGAGAAATAGGAGATCAATATAGCTCAGGATTAGACTGAGGTATCTAGAGAAAATTTGTAGTAATATTTAGCAGTATTAAGAACTGCTTAGAGGTTGGTAATCTTGAATCACTAGTAGAGCCCATCTAGTCTTCTCTGGAGTGTGCTAAGGTACTTGAGTATAGTATTAAGGAAGAAAACACAGAGTTTACCTAGATTCACATTTTGCTAAAATGATGAAATTAAATGACAGAGGAATAAAGGATTTCAGATAATAGCAAAAGTATTTTTGAAATAATAGTATTTGTAATCTAGATAATGAGAGAAGTGAATAAAGAGCAGGACGATGAATGGGAAGAAATATAGAAAGGTCAATAGATTGAAGATTCTTATGAGATAGCATAGCAGTTAGCATAAAGACAGTTGTACAAACTGACTGAAAAGAGAGTGTGCTATGGAACAACTAGTGGGATCCTTGAATTCGTGATTTGGGTGGAAGAATAGTTATGGGGGGTAACAAAGTTTAATGTTGTTACAGAGCACCATGGGGCTGAGAGAGAGCTACGGTGAAAAGAAGTCTAGGGATTGAGAAAACAAACAGATAAATCGTTAAACCACATTGATCTCAAAGTCTTCCTGAATGAAGACAGGAGTTACCATGAAACTTGAGAGCAAAATGAAGGGACCAGAAAGGGGAACCCAACTGACATAGTCCTCAAGACATTTTTTTCCTCTAAAGTAAGGGAAAAATAAAAGACTGGAGTCATTAACTAAGAGAAATGAGGACACGTGACATGGAGTCTATGTCACAGAACCATGATCCTGAAATGCATGGTGTGTGAGAGAAAAAACAAAACTCCAAGAGCAAGAAAGTGATTTCTTCAGGGAAGAGATAGATTTTAATGACAGAAGAGAGGTGAATAGTACACTGGAGAGAAGAATTGAAATTACAGGAAAGTAGCCAGCTATGGTGCAGCAATTCTAGAAGGTACTTTGTAAAATTTTGAAAGGACAAGGAGGTGTATATTCCTAAGTCACTGACAAATAATCATGGAATATTAAGGAGGCAATGATTTGTTCAATGTTTGGTTAGGAAGAGGGGACTATATTTTAGGAGTAGTTTGAAAAGAAGAGTGAATGAAAAGCTTAGTTGATACTTAGTAGTTACTTTGAGGTGATAGGCACAGAGCCCAATTTCTTTAGATCTTGTATGGCTCAGCTTGGCTGCTGCTGAAACAAAATTCAACA
>NW_012144966.1:20898985-20900219 GCF_000956105.1 Propithecus coquereli
AATAACATTTTAAGATTAATTCCTCAACCTCAATAGCCACATTTCAAGTGCCCAGCAAGCATGTGTAGCCAATGCCTACCATATTTGAAAATGCAGGTATATGACATTTTCATCATCAGTAAGTGTTCCAATAGAAAGTATGGATGTAGAGTAAACTCAATTTTCATATCTTTTTTCCTTTGGATAATAGGTTATGACATCATAATTGAGCAACATGTGGTTTGCCATAGGTTTTACAAATAATAAATTTCACAACTATTTTGTCAAACTGTCTCCTTGTGCCTAGAAATATCACATGTATTGGGATGGTGGATAGAAGACTAAAACATGAAGGCTTTGAGAGTTTTGACTACAATATTTCTATCTCAACAATACATATTATCCATAAGGATTCTGGGAAGATGGTAGAGTACAAAATAATAGGAAGCTATCTTTCCACCTAGACAACAATTGCCTTAGCAGAATCTGTTTGCTGTAACTATTTTGGAACTAGAGTCTACTGAAGGCTTGTAAAGTTCATTGAAAAGTTTGAATGGTAAATTGCAGTTAATTTCAATTTCAGCGATTGCCACAGCAACAGTCACCTGTCTCTATCTCTCATTCCTCAAGTCCATGGCAGGCACATATTCCTGGAGCAGCTTCTACACAGCTTGTGAGAGCCAAGGTGGGCAAAAAGGGTACTGTCCTCCAAATATAAGGAATCAGTGCTCTGATCACTGACTGCTGCTTCTGACCTCAAAAGTGCTGAAAAAGAGGTGGCAGTCATTGTTGTTACAATCTGCTAATTGTTTTAATCCCCTCTTTCTCTGGAAAAAGTGACTTCTAAGGCATTTAAAAGGCCAGGACCTTTTCCCCTTTTCATTTGTCTCTTGTTTCCCTTTTGGGAGCCAGCCATTGAGGACTAGGACATTCAAAAACAACCACATATAAAGAGAAATTAACATGTCACTGCATGTGCTCAGGAAAAGGAACAGACTTAGGGAAGACTAGAGAAGCCCTTAAGTTTATGCCACAGGCTGATCCTTGGTCGAAAGACCATAGCAATCAAGTAATAATAAAATAAGTAAGTCCAAACCCTGAGGTAGACTTTGAAACAAATGTCATAAAGTATGCCCAAAGCACCAAAAGAAGACATAGAGAAAGTAGGAAAAATTATCAACGGACAAAATGAAAGTATCAATAAAGAGATAGGAAACCTAAAAAGAAATAGAAAAAGAAACTCTGGAGCTAAAAA
>NW_012144966.1:20907617-20909621 GCF_000956105.1 Propithecus coquereli
AAAATTTATAAAAGGATTTATAGATAAAGTAAGCATCCATCTTCTTGGTTAGAACTGTGTAGCAAGTTTTTGAGTTTCTGTTTGAGTATCTGTTTGAGAGAGTGCCACTGTCACCACTTCTATTTAACATAGTGCTAGAAGTCTTAGCCAGAACAATCAGACAAGAGAAGAATATTAAGGATATCCAAATCAGGAAAGTGGGGGTCAAACTATCACTCTTTGCTGATAATATGACCTTCTATCTAGAAAACCCCAGTGATTCCACCAAGAATCTCCTGGAATTGATAAATAAATTCAGGAAAGACTCAGGACACAAAACCAATGTACACAAATCAGTAGCATTCCTGTGCACAAATAAGAGTCAAGCTAAGAGTGAAATCAAAGGCTCAATACCATTCACAATAATTACGAAGAAAATAAAATACCTAGCAGTATACTTAACCAAGGAGGTGAAAGGTCTCTACAAGGAGAGCTATGAAACTGAGGAGCAAAATCACAGAGGATACCAACTAATGGAAAAACATAGCATGCTCATGGATAGGTAAAATAAACATTGTTATTAATAAAATGTCCATACTATCCAAAGTGATTTATAAATTCAATGCAATCCCCATCAAATTACCAAAGTCATACTTCACAGATCCAGAAAAAAATAATTCTATACTTTGTTTGGAACCGGTAAAAAGCCCAAATAGACAAAGCAATCTTAAGCAAAAACAAAAAAACACAAATCTTGAGGCATCACATTACCAGACTTCAAACTATACCACAAGGCTATTGTAACCAAAACAGCATGGTATTGTTACAAAAACAGAGACACAGAAAAAAGGAACAGAAAAGAAAACCCAGATGTAAAACCATCTACCTACAATCAAGTAATCTTTGACAAAGCAGACAACAATGTACATCGGAAAATAGAAGCCCTATTCAATAAATGGTGCTGGAACAATTGGACAGCCACATGCAGAATAATGAAACAAGACTCCTATCTCTCATCGCTTACAAAAATTAATTCAAGATGGATTAAAGACTTAGATCTAAGTAGTGATCTAATGACAAAAAGGCTTACATCTAAGAATTCTAGAGGGAAATATAAGTAATACTCTTCTAGATACTGACCAAGGCAAAGAATTTATGAAAAAGACCCCAATGGCAATCATGGAAACAACAAAAATTGATAAATAGAGTTTGATCAAACTGACAGCTTCTGCACAGCTAAGGAAACAATCAACAGAGCAATTAGACAACCTACAGAATGGGAGAATGGGGTATTCCCAAGCTACACATCTGGTAAAGGACTAATAATCAGATTTTATAAAGAACTCAAGCAAATCAGCAAGAAAATATCAAACAACCCCATTAAAAAGTAGACAGAAGGCATGAACAGAAGCTTCTCAAAAGAAGAAAGACAAAAGGCCAATAAACATATGAAAAAAATGGTTGAGGTCACTAATCATCAGGGAAATGAAAATTAACCACAATGAAATACCACCTTACCCCAGTTAAAATGGCATTTATCCAAAAGTCCAACAATAATAGATTCTGGCAAGGATGCAGAAAGGAAGTTATACACTGTTCATGGGACTGAAATTGGTACAACCTCTGTGGAAAACAGTATGGAGTTTCCTCAAAGAACTGAAAGTAGACCTACCATTTGATCTAGCAATCTCATTATTGTGTATTTACCCAAAGGAAAAAAAAAATTCTTTTTTCCAAAGGGCACTTATGCTCAAATATTTATTACAGCACAACTCACAATTGCAAAGATGTAGAGTCAACCCAAATGTCCACAGACTCATAAGTGGGCTAATAAAATGTGGTATATGTATACATGGAGTACTACTCAGCCTTAAAAAAAAAAAAGATGAATTAATACCTTTTGCAACAATATGGATTGAACTGGAAACCATTATCCTAAGTGAAGGGTCTCAAGAATGGAAAAATAAACACCACATGTACTCACTATTAAATTAGAACTAACCAATAAATTGTAACACATGTACA
>NW_012144966.1:20909671-20911388 GCF_000956105.1 Propithecus coquereli
AAAAGTGCATTTTACATGGATCAGCATGATAGACACCCACCAGAGTAAAGCCACCCAAAAGCTAAAACTCAAGCTCATATAAAACAATAGCACGAGTAGTAAAACAAAGTAATAAGGTACTTCCCAACAGAGTTAACAAAACAGCATCCCACATATCAATTCTATCAATCAATGTGAACAGTCTAAATGCCCCATACTAGAGACACAGGTTGGCTAATGTATGAAAAAACACAACCCAAGTATCTGCTCTCTCCAGGAAATGCATGTAACCCACAAGGACTCATACAGACTCAAGCTGAAGGGATGGAAAAAATATTCCATGCACATGGAAACCAAAAGAAAGCAGGCATAGCAATGCTCAGATAAAATTGACTTTAAATAAACAATACTAAAGAAAGAGAAAGATAGTCATTATATAATGGTAAAGGGAGAAATTCAACATGAAGACATAATAATCCTAAATATTTATGCACCTTACCCAGGAGTGCCCAGATTCATAAAGCAAACACTACTAGATCTAGGCAAAGAGATTAACAGCATCATCATAATTGCCAGGCAGTTCAAATCCCCACTGGCAGAACTGGACAGATCATCCAAACCGAAAATAAATTTAAAAAGATTGAACTGAAATGGGACTCTAGAACAAATGAACCTAACAGACATTTATAGAACATTTTACCCCAAAACTACTAAATATACATTCTTCTCATCAGCACATGAAACATTTGCCAAGATTGATCATATCTTAGGCCACAAAACATGTCTCGACAAATTAAAAAAAATAGAAATTCATACAGTATATCTTCTCAGACCACAGTGGAATAAAACTAGAAATCAATTAACTCCAAAAGAAACATTTAATTCTACAAAAAGTCATGAAATTAAACAACCCACTATTGACCAATTATTGGGTCAGTAATGAAATTAACATGGAAATCAAAAGATTCCTTGAATTGAATGATAAAGAGGACACAAAGTACCAAAATCTATGGGATTCAACAAAAGCATCCCTAACGGGAAAATTCATAGCCTTAAATACCTACATTAAAAAGACAGAAAGATCACAAATTAATAATCTCATGATGCATCTTTAGATTCACCAGTGTTTATTTTTCCATCTAATCTTTTAACACCTATAATTTCAAAAACCAAACCTAACAAAAAACATAAAACATGTTAGTCATTGAGAACATGTCAACTATGTGGATTAACATAGAATCATTATCATTATCATTAAATTCTATTAAAGAGTATGGCTTTCCATTTTTTTTCAAATAATATCCTTTTGTGACCCTACGGGTAATTTAGTTTGTATTTTAAAATTAGAAGTTGATAGCAATGGGCAAGGTGTCATAACAGAGAGATAGTGTTAAGGAAATAAGATCACTTTGTCAACAACAGATTTGCCATAGTCTATAGAAGAGACAGAGAACACAATGTATTATCAAGTAAGCATTAACAGAGTTCCATGTATGTAAATTAGCACAAAGATAACTACAAAGTTAGGACAAACTGTTACACATTTTTTATAGCAAAACAGAAGAAAGAACACTGACTTCTCTTGTCTTCATAGATAAACAGGGACCTCATGACAGTCCCTTGAACATTTCATGAGAGACCTCTGGATAATTCTGGAAGTATATCTTATATAGAGAGAGTTTTTTTGGCCAATAACCTTCTAGATACCACCATTGTAAAAACTTGAGAATGGGATTAA
>NW_012144966.1:20911438-20913707 GCF_000956105.1 Propithecus coquereli
CAGAAAATTATGAATTATTCCCCTCAGTTATAGAAGGTATTACTCACTTTGTATTCTTTTGGATATAACAATTTATTTTCCAAATTTAACCACTTCTACATGGCCTTGTATAAAGTCTTCTTCCTTTTTATATTTGGATCAAATTCATCAGATTGTGAGGATACATTTCCAAAATCTCAGATACTCCACCCAAAATTTAACTGGCATGTTGTTCATAATTATCACTAGTATATTTTATTTTAGGAATGAATCCAACCTAAAGCAGAAATAATCATCTTCTTAGTATTATTAAACATTAAAATGGTTTAAGTCTTTCACATGCACTATATGCAAGTGTGGTAGTAAAAATAATGTATTTATGTTTAATAAAACCCCAGGGCCCTGGTGTGGTTGAGATGATATGACAAGCCAGAGGTAGCATGAACTGAAAGAAAGGTTGAGGCTTAGAGATAGCTCTTGCTTTCGTTTCTTGGTTAGAAAAGGTACACTTCATCGCAGAGAAAATGGAGGAAAGAGTGAGATTAAGAATGTGATAAGGAAAGTACATTCCCGTTTATGACTTAGAAATTAAAAAACAAATAACTTAAATTTTATTTTCTCAATATATCAAATGTTACATTCCAAGATAGCAATGCCAAGCCAGTAATGTGAAGATAGTTGTGTGACCATCAGAGAGGATGTGGAGAAATTCCCTATTGTATCACTAACACAAAGTTATCATGAATTGTGCGAAAATGGTTCCTTAAACTCTCCCTTTTCCTTTGGCTCCTCCTGCTTTTTTCTCTAGAATATATTGTAAGCAGCAATGTATCTATTTCTATTAGCTAATTTTACGTCTATAAATATCATAACTGTCCATATTTGTTTAAATCTATATCTATGTCAATCTTTAGGTTTACCTATCCCCACAGAAGCACTGTAGCGTACTGCATAAAAGCATGTCCTCAGGATCTAGACTGCTCATTTTCAACCCCACCTCTCCATTATTGGAATTGTGACCCTGAGATATTTAGATACACTGTGTGTCTTGTTTTCTTCATCCAAAAAATGGAAAATATAAGCAGCTATACTATAAATTGTGAAATTTAAATGGATTGGTACATCTGAAGAATTTAGAATAATGCCCTAAACTCAATGTTTTTAAATTGCCACTGTACATTTTACAAATGCAGTTTGACTGTACAATGAAGGGATTCAGAAGAAAAGGAGACACACAAGGGCAGAAATTTTAACGTTGATGCTCTATGGTACTTGAGCTTATCACTGTCTTGGTGTCTAAATATTAAGATTTAAATCTTTCTGTGCATGAGGACAGATAATTGTAAAAGAGGAGAGATATTGGAGCAGTTGAAATTTCTCTTCTCTCCATAAACTCTAGATAGAGATTTTTCTTCCAAGAGTTGCATTTTAAAATCAAAATAAATTAACAGAAACTTACTAGTATGAATAACTAGTAGTTGAATGCAGAAAACATGAATTGCTAATAGATGGATGATCCAAACAGGAAATGGAATTTTTACTTGCCACAGAATAATAGAGCCCATAACTTTAGTTTCAGTTTTAAATTATCAGTTTGCAAACTTGAAAAACCACAGGTTTAGGCTATTTGACCAAAGTTCACTCAAGCATAGTCTGAATCATATACCTTAACAAGAATCTTCTTTGAAGGAGATTAAACTTATCCATCTAAAATTCACCTACATTTTTCACACTTCACATAAAGTTCATCTGCTGCCCTAAATTCTCCTATGTTTTCTGCAGAAGTTCCCTGAAGAAAAATATTTTACTTCATATTTTTATGCTGGATTGGTTTTCAATCAAGTATACCTTTATATCTCACTTTCCAATCAATGAGCAAACTCAGAATCATACTACAAAGTAAAATGCTCCTGAGTTTTATTTTATCTTTATAGGCAACATATATTTAGGAAGCTTTGTCTTCTGTTGACATGTGGATGTAAAATCTCTAAAAATGTTTCGTGCTTCCCCGTGACACTTCAATTGAGTTTATGTCTCTGATATTGAAAATTACATATCATTTTAGTTACATAGTATATGATTTAATTGACAGCTAACAAAGTCTTTTCAGGGAAGCAAACAATATCCAGGCACTAATGTTTATTAGCTCTGCCTGCTTAATATTGGCAGATGCTTAACAAGATACTGAGTATCTGTTTACATTTCATAAATGACTCCATTTTGTAATTCCTTAATTTCAGTTGGTGCAATAATTAATGAGTAATTTATTTTAGTTGATGATTTCCTTCTT
>NW_012144966.1:20913757-20915294 GCF_000956105.1 Propithecus coquereli
CTTAGGTTGAGTCCATATCTTTGCAACTGTGCTGTGAAAAACATTTGGGTGTAGGTGTCTCTTTTGTTATTTCTTAAATCCTCATTAAAAACTCCATACCACCACCCTTTGCTGCAAGCAAACCGTGGTAGAATACCCCTTTTTTCTTGATGTCCATGGGGAAGATTGTTGCAGCCCTCTGTAAGTTCCCCTAATAAATACTTTGGACTGATCACCGTGGTATTTATTGCTTGGAATCCCAATCAGCCTTTTCTCAGGATGGCTTGGCGCACTCAGTTGTGGAAACTCCTCTGCCAACACTTTTGCGTGGATTTCAGCTGCAAGTTCATTGAGACAAAACAGGATGTTAAATTTAGTGGCAAAAAATATAGTTTATTATATGTGAAGACAGTAGATTAAAAAACTCAAGTTAGATGCGAAAAAAGAGAAATCTCTCGCTTTCTTGTTCACAACTCCTGAACAACCCTGCTCGATTGTAGTCAAGCAGAACAATACTACGTGTGCTCCTGCTATTAGGACTTTAAATTCCAATATCATTCTTCTCCAATAAAACGAACTAACTTCTTTGGAAAATAGGTGATTTCATGGCTTGGGGCAGAAACAACATTAATGACTCTGAAATGGTTTAATGCTGTAAGAATCTTAGGATGCTCTCTATTAATCATCATATTTCTACCTCTGAGTACTACCATCTCTGAATCACTTAAATATAGTCTAACAATTTGAATTCTTTTCCTCTTTAACATAGCATTCAACTCTGAAATATCTCTAGTTAATTATCGCATGTGGCCTCAAAAACAAGTACTAATTATGACTAATATTCACTCTCACAATACAGGTTATTTATTCAGAAAACCTGTGTTGTGGGAAAATGAAACATGGTAAAAGCTTTGATCAGTCCAGTTAGGTTTGCACTAATTCTAGGCACCCCCCCTTGGTTGCCTTTTCGTTAAGTAAATTAATACTGTCTATTCTCAGCTTTTATGCTGAAACAGTCATACGTAAACAATTTTTCCCCCAAAGATTCTGATACTATCTTGGTATAATTTACTTTGGCTTTGATGGAAAAATCTAAAGACCAAAGACAAATGCTGTCCCTAAAAGATTTTCTCCACTCCTTTGCACCAGGTCTTGCTGACAATCATGCAAAAATTGTTCTTAACTAAATTAGTTTATAGTAAAATGATTTAATATATGTCGCAACTTCTTCTGCTCATGAATTCAAAATCTTAGGAGAGCCCCCAATAAACATACATTGGCTCTCTTCTCGGGAAGCCACTAATTTCACCTGATATAAGACTTAAAATAGAAATCAGCATCCCTTCCTACTTATCTCAAAGAATTAACTCACATATAAACTTCAAGGACAGCACTCTCATCAAATTTCTGTCTATATCAGTTACCTGATCAGTTTCTCCCTGACTCTTGCCTTTCCAATCCTGTCATTTTGCTTTGCAAACAAAGGATTTTTCACTTATTTGAGACAAGCTTCTTTGAGGGCAGTGAGTAAATTGCAAATAAAGTAATTAGCAAAAAA
>NW_012144966.1:20927154-20941138 GCF_000956105.1 Propithecus coquereli
AAAAGGAATAAATCAATTTTTAAAATCTAAGCCGTGTGTGTGTGTGTGTCTGTGTGTGTCTCTGTGTGTGTGTGTATTTGTTTTTAAGGACTTAGGTTGACAAATGTTCCTTTGAGGAGCTGTGGCTTAAGCTCTCAGATAAATATATTCCAGGTACTGTGCTCAGTGTTTTACATACATTTTCTTTTTCAATTTTTGCAACAACCCTATGAAATCAGTTCTATTGTTATGCTTATTTTGGATAAGCAATGGAATTTTAAGGGATGAAACAGCCTCACCAGTCATGCAGCTAGTTACCAACCAGATGATGGAAGTGACATTGAGTTTCGTATGTTCAAAACTAAAAATACCATCCTCACTTCTAAACCACCTCCTTCTCTTTTGTTTACTATCTCCATGAATAGCAGAATAATATACTCAGTTATCTAAAGTTTAGAATCTTAATTAAAGTCTTGAGATTATCCCACCAATACCCTTCACCTGCCTATCTCTTTAATAATCTCTTAAATTTTACCTCACATGCTATTTCCATCACAAAGACTGCCTTGATCATTTCAGCATTCTCTGTGTGTTCCTTACTCAGCATCCTACATCCCTTCTACCTATCTTAAAATCTATTATGTTATCTTGTTAACATTATAAGCATATCTGTGTCTTCTACACACTATAGCAACAACATTATAAGATCTGATCTAATTTTATATCTCTCTGTTTTTATTTTCCATGTCTATCTCAATGAAGCAAAAATTAAAAGTTCAATTCAATATTTACCTACTAAAACGTAAGTTTCACGAGTGAAGAAATGTAACCCTGGTCAAAGTTAATGCTCAATAGCTATTTATAGAATAAATAAGTGAATTATTATTGAATGAACAAATAATTGGAGAGCAATGATAAAACCATTCCTAAAAAATGTAAACCAATATTTTAAGCATTTTAACTATGAGTATAGCTAAAGTAAAAGAATTATGTTTGGAGTAAATAAGATATTAGATGAGTTAAATGAATGGAAACAGATTGTGGAGGTCTGTGAGCACCAGATAAAGGAGTTTAGACTTCAGGGACTAAGAACTAGGTGTGTAACTATGAAAGAATCTAAATCAAGGCAACAACAACAACAAAAAAAGAATCTAAATCAAGGAAACAAAAATAGAGAGATCTGACTAGCCATTCTGGTTAGCCAAACAAATGTAAAGTTTAACAGGATGACAGAATTTTTCAGCTTTCACATCTGTTTTAACAAAATATGTTACATTATTTTGAAATTTTGAAAACATCTCATATAAATGTAGTATCTGGATCATTGTAAATACAAAAGAAGTTGCATTAATCAGTAGCGTGCAAAAATAAGAGGAGATTATGGTAAATATTCACCTGAAGGTGAAATATATGCTGTGGTGATGTAATTCTTCATTTTGTCATTTTCAAAGCTTTGTAAGGGCAATGCAATTTTGAATGTTACACATTTTGAGGTTCTTGAAAGAAAGATGATACCCAAAACCATTTTTATACTGTTTATAGTGTATAATGAATACAAACTTAAGTCCCTAGAATTTGAAATTAGCTCTGAATTCATTTGAACATTTTGGGGTTTTGTACTTTCCCGGATTAATAGCAATAATTATAGTGTTCAAAGCCCACATTTATCCTACTAAAGCAGTTTGGAAGTCTGCACTGAAGCTATTTGTACATTAGCAATTTTGTTATCATTTACTTTTATTTACTTTTGCAATGAAAATATAACAATGGTTAAAGGAACTCACAGAAAATGAAGCCCAAATCTTATACTCTGATCTCCCTATAAATGGAACCTTTTTTTTTTTTTCTTATATTATGGGTACCCAGTACTCTTCCTATTCCTTCCACATTCTATAAATTTAACACATGAGCTTTGATCTGAACTGGACTGTCTAATTATAAAAGAAACAAAAATTTTAGAAGTTACACTATTTACCTATGACAAAATATGTCTGGAATCTAGTAAGTAATAAAAATTGGACATAATTTCCAGGTCTTTTGATTTCTGGAAGTTTATTTACTTGTTTTCATGTTAGTACAAAGACTAGAGTACAACTTACTGAGAAGACATTGGGGAAAATGTTATTTTTATCTTGCAAAGTTAGCACAGCTTTGAGGATCAAAGCATAATATCTTGCCTTATGATCTTGTGGGTACCTTATTATATGAATCTCCTCATCCATAAAATAGGCATAATAATTGTAGAGCCCATAAAATTGTGGTACAGATCAAATGTATTATCTGTAAAGTAGTTAGCATATTTCCTGGCATGATCCAAATGCTTCATGTGGGTTGGCTGTTTTCTATTTCCTAGTGTGCTGCCCTTCTGGCACATTATGTCAATTGTATACGTATAAATCATTATTCAACAACTGAATTGTGAGCAGTTTAACCCACATATTTGAAACCATCTAAAAATAACTTAGTTTCAAAATTATTTTGGATTTTGCACAAGTTTTTCTTCCTTTCTAATACTGGTCCATCATACTCTTCTTGCGTTTGAACTTAATTGTGAAGATCCAAAGAAGGGAAAGAATAATTCTAAAGTTAAAGTGCAGGAAATCTTGTGAGGTAAAAATATCCAAAGTTCTATCAAGAGACATCTTTATAAGTGCTAGAGGGACAGACCTTTTGTAGACCTGGCCAATAAAGAGTAGAGTCAGGTATAAGGTTTCAGTGCTCAAACAATCAAACCAAAAGAGACCAGGGTGACAGGGACAGAGTACCAGAGCTGAGAATAAGACCAATAGCAGCACCACCAGCAGTAAATACTATGCTGCTAAATCACCACCTCAGTCCACAGCTCAGGTCCTTTTCTGTGTCTGTCCCCAGGCAAGGTTTTCAGGATTCAGGAATTCTGAGGACTATGAAGATTTTGCCCTTACAAACTATCTGAAAATTACAGAGACATCAAAGGTGCCACTGAAGAATTAATGTGGTAATTCCCATGGTATACTTCAAACACATAAGATAATCGATGCCATTAGTATTAATTACCAGGGATGCCATAACAAAATACCATACACCAGGTGCTTAAACAACTTATGTTTCTCACAGTTCTGGAGGGTAGAAGTCCAAAAATCAAGGTGCCGATAGGTTGATTTTTCATGAGGACTCTCTCCTTGGCTTTCAGATGATTGCCTTCTTGCTGTGTCTTCATGTAGTCTTTCCTCTATGCGTAAGTATCTTTGATTTTTCCCTATTTTTTATAAGGACAACAATCTTGTTGGTTAGTGGCCCACACTTAAGACCTCATTTAAGCTTAATTACCTGTTCAAAGGCCCAATCTCTAAGTACAGTGACATTGAGGATGAAGGCTTCAACATATGAATTTTGGGGGAAAATATTTAGGCTTCAACACCATTCAAATCACCTGTAGGAATTTTGATAATAGGGATAAATGCACTTGAGAATCTTACAAATATGTGGTTGGTCTACAAATAGAGAATTATTATAATATTACTATAGTTATCTCTCAAAGACATAAGACCACCTGGGAAGATGAAAAGAGAAGGATATCATAATATATTCTGAGTCTGGATCCCGACACAGATATTGTCACCTCTGCAAGCCTTAGTTTGTCCATCTGTAAAATGGGGGTAATCATCAAGCATAGATCACAAAATTGTGGCAAACATTAAATGACTATTTCATGCTAATTATTAAGCATAGTACCTGGTCTACAGAATGTACTCAATAAATTAGCAATCATTAATAACATACACATGCTCAACTGCTTTATTAACCATTATAGGAAGGAATGTGTGTGTGTGTGTATATGTGTGTGTATGTGTGTTTGTATACATACCAGGGAATGCCAGATTTTAACCAACTACAAGGAATGTCAAAACCCAAACATGCACACAGGGGCGGGGCCGGGAAGAGCCATAGAAGTGGAGGGGGAAGATCACAAAAGTATGAGAATTTAGAGGTCAACCAGTCAGAAAACTATTTCAAACACAGAGTCTTGGAAAGTGTCAGATGTCCAAGAGAAATAAAGAGAAGGAAGAAAACTACTCATTTGACAATTAGAGCAGTTATTAATGAATGAATTAAGCAGTTTATTCAATGATTTAGAAAAAAGTTTTAATCAGAAAAAAGGAATTTATGATAAAGAGAAGGAAGTAGTATCTTGTTTCAAGTAACTGAATTCCTTGACATGCAAAAAAGGAACAAAATAAACACAAAAAGAAATTGGAATAATTTAGAAAATGATGTGAATAGTATGTGTCTAAGGAGCATTCGAAAGGCTTATAGGTAGGAATTTCAGCACACTTGTAACTAATGTGTTCATCTTAGATCATTGAGAGTCAGCTTAAGTTAATTACTTGAATGTAATTAGGGATGAAACATACCATATTAATCTTTAATAAGTTATATATATTAATTACAATATTTTAGAATATAAGTGTAATAAGATATAACACCACTTTAAATATCATATGTTCAGAATATGTGTTTAGATACATCAAGAATACCCTTGTCCCACGGTCTCACCTCTGAGGCTCCCAGGCTGCCACAAGGACCACAGATCTGCCCCTGCTCTTCTTGTGCTGTCGCCAGGTCCTGCAGCTCCACCCTTGAGGTTCCCACCCACTTCCTGGGAGGAACTTCCCCACCATGGTCCACCATAATGCCAGGGACCTGCTAGCCATGAGCCAACATTATACCAGGACCAAGGCAAAGTAAACGCCCACAGCCCTGACACCCATGACCACTGCCTAGATAATCTCATCTAACTGCCACTGCCATAGCCACAGGGAGATCCAGGCAGAGCAATCTCCCTTAATGTCAGCCTCTGTGGTGAGAGACTCACCTGAGACTATAACAGCGGCCTGAGGAAGAACCCACCATTTTTCTGGTGGGTTCTGACCTATTTTTCAGAATAGGTCACAAAAGCACCATCTAGGGTCCTCTCCTTCTCACTAAAGGAGAAGAGCAAAGGAGAAAAGATGTGTTGCAAACCTATCTGTCCTAAGCTGAAGGAAGAGGTTTCATATTAGAAGAAACCAGCAAAAGAACTCTGGCAACATGAAAAACAACGTAGTCTGACATGCACAAAAGATCACAATAGATCTACAGCAATGGAGCACAACCCAAAGGAAATTGCCAAAATGTCAGAAAATGGAATTCAGAATATAGATGGCAAGCAAGATGAATGGGGTTGAAATGAAAGTAGAAAAAGAAAGAAGCTCCCCCCACCCCCCGCTGCCAAAAGTATTCAGGACATCAATGAAAAAGTCACTATAGAGCTAGACAACATAAGAAAAGATACAACATAACTTTAAGAAACGAAAGAGTCATTCAGGAAAATTCAATACAGTAGAGAGCTTCAAAAATAGACTAGAACAAGCAGAAGAAAGAATCTCAGAGCTTAAAGACAAAGCTTTTGAACTAACTCTATCAGTCAAAGGTGCATAAAAAAGAATAAAGATGAATGAACAATCACTCAGAGAAATATGGGACTATATAAAACAAGGCAACATATGAATTATAAGTATCCCAGAGGGAGAAGAAGAAAAAGCAAAAAGCGTGGAAAATTTGTTTGAGGGAATTATTGAGGAAAACTTCCCTGGTATCACCAGAGATTCTGATATCCAGATACAAGACGGTGATCAAACACTAGAAAGATACATAGCAAATAAGACATCTCCAACACATATAGTCATCAACCTGGCCAAAGTCAAAATGAGGGAGGAAATTCCACAAGTTGCAAGGTAAAAGTAAAAACTAGCCTGCAAAGGAAAACACTTCAGGGTAACATCAGATATCTCAGTAGAGACCTTTCAAGTCAGAAGGGATTGGGGTCCCATTTTTAGTCTTCTTAAACAAAACGAGTGCCAACCAAGAATTTTGTATACTAAAACACTAAGTTTCATAAATGATGGTAAAATAAAGACTGTTCCAGACAAGCAAACACTAAGGGAATTTGACCCTACTAGACCTGCCTTACAGAAAATACTCCAAAGTGCTTTATATGTGGAACAACAGAATATTTACCCACCATTGTAAAAATACCTGAAAGTTAAAGGTCACAGCTCTTATAAAACAATAGAAAAGAGGGAAAACAAAAGAAAAAAGTATCATCCAACGTGATGAACAGAATAGTATCCCACATATCAATACTAGCACTGAAAGTGAAGTCATAATGCCACACTCAAAAGACAGACTGGCAAAAAACCATAATACAAGAAACACATCTAATTCACAAGGACTTCCACAGTCTCAAGGTAAAGATATGAAAAAAATATTACACATAAATGGAAAGAAGCCATAAGTGAGCTGTTTTAAATCATTTTCATATTATAAAATAGACTTTAAAGTCAACAATGTAAAAAAAGAAAAAAATGGTCAATATATAATGGTAAAGGGAGCAATTTAACAAGAAGACACATAAGAATCATAAAAATATGTGAACCTAACACAGAAGCTCCCAGATTCATGAAGCAAGTTCTCCCAGATCTAAGAGAAAGTAAATAAATAGTAGAATAATAATTTCTGGAATTTCAGCACCCCACTGACAGAACTGGAGAGATCATTGAAGCAGAAAATGAATAAAGAAATATTTGACTTAAATAGGACTCCAGAACAAATGGGCCTAAGAAACATTTACAAAACATTCTACCCAAAAATTACTGAGTATACATTCTTCTAATCAGCACGTGGGACATTTCCCAATAGTGATCCTATCTTAGACCACAAAACAAGTTTCAGGAAATTTAAAAAATCAAAATCATACTGTGTATCTTCTCAGACCACAATGGAATAAAACTAGAAAACAATTCCAAGGGAAACAATAAAATCTACACAAAGTCAAGGAAATTAAACAGCCTGATGCTGAACTATTATTGGGTCAACAATAAAATTAAGAAGGGAATCAAAAGATTCCTCAAATTGAACTACAAAGGGGACACGAGCCATCAAAATCAATGGGATTTGGCTTTTTTAGCGCCATCTGCTGGCAGCGCCGCCTCCTGCTCCTCCCGCTGCCGCTGCCGCCCTGAGTCATTGCCTGCGCAGCTCCGGCCGCCTGGCTTCCTGTACTAGCCACCGGTATTTGGAGATCTTAACAACATGGCAGACATTGACAACAAAGAACGGTGTGAACTTGATCAAGATTTGGATGATGTTGAAGAAGTAGAAGAAGAAGAAACTGGTGAAGAAACAAAAATCAAAGCGCGTCAGCTGACTGTTCAGATGATGCAAAATCCTCAGATTCTTGCAGCCTTTCAAGAAAGACTTGATGGTCTGGTAGAAACACCAACAGGATACATTGAAAGCTTGCCTAGGGTAGTTAAAAGACGAGTGAATGCTCTCAAAAACCTTCAAGTTAAATGTGCACAGATAGAAGCCAAATTCTATGAGGAAGTCCATGATCTTGAAAGGAAGTATGCTGCTCTCTATCAGCCTCTATTTGACAAGCGATCTGAGATTATTAATGCAATTTATGAACCTACGGAAGAAGAATGTGAATGGAAACCAGATGAAGAAGACGAAATTTCTGAGGAGCTAAAAGAAAAGGCCAAGATTGAAAATGAGAAAAAGGATGAAGAAAAAGAAGATCCCAAAGGAATTCCTGAATTTTGGTTGATTGTTTTTAAGAATGTTGACTTGCTCAGCGATATGGTTCAGGAACGTGATGAACCTATTCTGAAGCACTTGAAAGATATTAAAGTGAAGTTCTCAGATGCCAGCCAGCCAATGAGTTTTGTCTTAGAATTTCACTTTGAACCCAATGAATATTTCACAAATGAAGTGTTGACAAAGACATACAGGATGAGGTCAGAACCAGATGATTCTGATCCCTTTTCTTTTGATGGACCAGAAATTATGGGTTGTACAGGGTGCCAGATAGACTGGAAAAAAGGAAAGAATGTCACTTTGAAAACCATTAAGAAGAAGCAGAAACATAAGGGACGTGGGACAGTTCGTACTGTGACTAAAACAGTTTCCAATGACTCTTTCTTTAATATTTTTGCACCTCCTGAAGTTCCTGAGAGTGGAGATCTGGATGATGACGCTGAAGCTATCCTTGCTGCGGACTTTGAAATTGGTCACTTTTTACGTGAACGTATAATCCCAAGATCAGTGTTATACTTCACTGGAGAAGCTATTGAAGATGATGATGATGATTATGATGAAGAAGGTGAAGAAGCGGATGAGGAAGGGGAAGAAGAAGGAGATGAGGAAAATGATCCAGACTATGACCCGAAGAAGGATCAAAACCCAGCAGAGTGCAAGCAGCAGTGAAGCAGGATGTATGTGGCCTTAAGGATAATCTGCACTGGTCTGCCTTCTGCTTCCCTGGAAAGGATGAATTTACATCTTTTGTCAAGCCTATTTCAAGTTTTTTGTTGTCGGTTGTTTGTTTGCTTGTTTTTGTTTTTGCAGCCTAAAATAAAATTGTCAAATACACTTTTAGTTCTTACAAGATAATGTCTTAGTTTTGTACTAATTCAGGTAGAAGCAGAGGCCTAGCTTAAATTAAAGGTTATACCCAGTTTACCAAATTACTGAAAAAAAGGGTAGGTACCAACTTTGGAAGAGGTAGTACATCTATTAATAAGCAAGTGTTAAAAAATAAAAGGACACAATCTTAAATGATGTGATGTTTTTTTAAAAAGAAAAATTTAAAAATTTAAATTTAATTTTCTTTGAGTTTAGAACTAGAGAGAAGTCCCCAAGCCTCTATGGTCTATACTAATTCTTATTGCTTAAAGTATGTCATTTACCCATGCTTCTGTTTACTATGTATTAAAATGGGTAGTACTGTTTACCTAACTACCTCACAGATGTGTTAAGGCTTATTAAGTTAAATCTCATAATATGTTTCTGAGTCTCATTAAAAGCTCAAGATTTTGGGCCTTTTTGTAACAACAACAAAAAAAATCAATGGGATTTGGCAAAAACTGTCCAGTACTAAGGGGAAAATTTATGACCTTAAATGTCTACATCAAAAGAAAGAAAGAAAACAAATTAACAATCTAAAGTCACAACTTGAGGAAGTAGAAAAAGAAGAGCAAACCAATCCTAAAGCCAGCCAAAGGAAAGAAATAACAAAGCTCAGAGCAGAAATAAGCAAAATGGAAACCAAAAAAAAAAAAAAAGAATACAAAGGATCAATGAAACAAGAAGTTGGTTCTTTGAAAAGATAAACAAAATTGATAGACCACCAGCCAAATTAATCATAGAAGAGAAAGGACTCAAATTACCTCAATCAGAAATGAAAAGGGGACCATCGCAACTGATACCACAGAAACAAAAAACATCATCCATGAATATGAGACACACCTGTGTGCAAACAAACTAGGAAAAGCAGAGGAAGTGGATAAATTCCTCATAAGACACAACCTTCCAAGCCTAAATCAGGAAGAAATAGAAATCCTCAACAAACCAATAATGAATAGCAATATTGAAGAAGCAATACAAAATCTCCCAATAAAGAACATTCAAGGAACAGGCAGATAAACATCTAAATTCTACCACACCTACAAAGAGGAACTGCCACCTCCCACAGAAACCAAAGAGGGGGAGTGGAGAGAGGGATGAGGTGTAAAAACTTGACTATCAAGTACAATGAACACTATTATGGTGACGGGCAAACTAAAAGCTCCGACTTAAGCATTATGCAGGGTATCCATGTAACAAAAACATTTGTACTTCCTTAATATTTTGAAATTTAAAGAACGGGGCAAAACCCAAACCCTCCTTTTGTTCTCTAGAACATACCTTCACTTTATAACTAAGGTTGTGTCTCTCATTTAGCAAATTGTTCCATGGAATATCTCTTTCTCCCCCCAAAAATATACCTTTTTGCTTGTTTTTAAATTATCAACATTGCTGTAATTAAAAAAAATGGCATATGAGCAGTAGTGAGAAATAATTGACAGTAAGACAGCAGCACAAAGAAAAATAGAAAATGTGGATTTTAATACGCTAAAATAGTTTTATGAAAGAATTTTCTGTATAATTAGAGGGATCCAATTGCCTTGATTCTCCCAGAGTCTGAAATCTGAGTCTTTACCTGAGTTTGCTCAGAAATATGTATTATATTGGCATCCTATTTCTATACATATTTGGCCTAAAGGCATGCCAAATGCCTTCTGCATCTTCAATATAAAACACATATTTAATTCTAAAATGTTGAAATTTTTACTCAATGCCTTCTGTACTTGTCCTATGACTTCATATTTATAATGCAAAATCCATTCCTTTAAGGAGTACTCGTTTCATTTCTATCATATTATTGCAACAGATCAGTGACTAAATACTTCAACTGTGGAATTACTGAACATACAGAAGGATTATCCTCTGAGAGGATAAATCCAAACCTGGAGGTCTCGATAAAGGGAATGAAGTGTGCTTCCCGTGAATAGCTCCAATCAAATGTCAAAAAGGTAGTGGATAAATTGTGCTGCTATAGGATTAAGCATATTGTTGCTTGCTAGATTCTTTTCAGTGGATTTTTGTTTTCTTGTTAGGCATGTTCATCAACCCCGGATTTCATTATATTGGTGACAGGTGAAGTAGGTTAAAACCATAGCACATTATAGTAGAGATGCGCACTCAACTCTGGGTCTGCTAAACTCATTGTTTGTAAATGTGGTTCCAAAATACCATGAAAGAGAATACAAATATCCTCCTGTATGAAAAAAAAAAAAAAAAACTTGTTTTTTTCTGTGATTGGAAATGAAGTCTCTTAAGAGTTATCCCCTTTTTAAAAAAAATTGGCACTTCACAGCCAGGGTTATGACCACCCTGCCAAAAACATTTTTACCCTAAAAGAAAATCTCCAACTGCTTAAGTGACTACTACAAATAAATCAGAAAGAGTTGTCAAAATTATCTACTGTATGTCAGCAAGTGAAGAGTTACTCAAAGTCAGTTTTATATCTCATATTATTATCTGTTGGGAACAGTTAGTTGAAGGACAGGGAAACTACGCTGGCAAAAAATAATGTAATTCATTACAGAATGTTACGGATAATCTTAAGAATTATCAAAGAGTCAATTTGAAATCACTTCTGAGAAGACAGGAGTGACTGTACATCTTTTATGCCACTCAGCTTTATATTACAGAATAATATAGGCTTTCAGAAACCTAGGACTCCAGGTATTAAAAGGATTCATCCCTAGCTCCATTGCTTAGAATGACATGAAAACAGTTAAATATGAAGCTAACAAAATTTGAACAGGGAAATTAGGGGAGAAAATATGTTTCCATAAATGAACAGCATTGGAAGGAAGGAAAGTTTCAACCTAATAAAAACAAATTAATATGTGTGTATATTTCACTAATGACAAAAATGGAGACAGAAGGAAATAGAGTGCAAAGAAGCATGGATTTGTTTGGGAGGTGATGGGCTTGTGTGGCCTTGGGGATGAACATTAAATGGGGAAATACATTTTTGTTCTATGATCAGGACTTAAACTTAGAACCTTATTACAACTTTGATCTCATTGTTTTATTTACAGAAACATGATCTCTAACAATCCCGCTATGGTTTAATGTCCCCTCCAAATCTCATGTTGACATTTAATTGCCATTGTGACAGTATTAAGAGCTGGGACAATTAAGAAGTGATTAGGCCATGAGAAATTTGCCCCTGTGAATAGATTGTTGTCATTATTGAGAGAGCGGATTGGCCTCTCTGTCTCTCACCCTGGTTGTTGCTTGTCCTACTCCCTTCTTCCATGGGATGACAAAGCAAGAAGGCCCTCACCAGATGTGGCCACTCAATCTTGCATTTCCCATCCTCCAGAACCATGACTTAAACTCTTTTTTTTTTTTTTTTTTACACTGCTGGTGGGATTACAAATTAGTACAACCTCTGTGAAAAGTAATACGGAGATACCTCAAAGAACAAAAAGAAGAACTACCATTTGATCCAGCAATTCCACTACTAGGTATTTACCCAAAGGAAAAAAAGGCATTCTATAAAAAATACACCTGCACTAGAATGTTTATAGCAGCACAATTCACAATTGCAAAGATGTGGAAACAAAACAAGTGCCCATTAAATCATGAGTGGATTAATAAAATGTGGTATAGGTATTCCATGGAGTACTACTGAGCCATAAAAAATAATGGCGAACTAATACCTCTTGTATTATCATGGATGGAGCTGTAGCCCATTTTTCTAAGTGAAGTACCACAAAAATGGAAAACAAGCATCGTGTGTACTCACCATTAAAATGGTACTAATTGATCCACACTTATATGCACATATGGAAGTAACATTTATTGAGTGTTGGGCAGGTGGGGGAGGGGAGGAGGGGATGGATAAATTCATAACTAATGGATGTGGTGCACACTGTCTGAGGCATGGGCAGGCTTGTAGCTCTGACTCAGGCAGTGCAAAGGCAAGTCAATATATGTAACCAAAGTGTTTGTACCCCCGTAATATTCTGAAATTACAGAAAACACTTCTTTTGTTTATAAATTATCCAGTCCATGGTATTCTGTTATAGCAACACAAAATGAACTAAGAGAAGTCCTTTGAGTGTATGTTGCCATCGTCGGGAAGGTCATTATCCATGGAAATTCTCAAATTCCTTATACATGCAAGTACTACAGTATGTATAAAATAAATTATGACAATTTAATAGCATTTCTGTACTGTAATGGACTGAAATCTTCTTTGGGTTAAGAAATCAATCTTATTTTTGAAAATTTGGTGCATAATTTGAAAATTTTGGTGCATAATTTAGTACTTATCTGTTAAAGGGCAATGTCTATTTCAATTTCACCAACTTACTCTAATCCATCAAAATATATTCAATAAATGCAATGCATTTTATCTAAAGTATTTTAAAAATTAAATGCAGGCTATAAATATAGATGTTACATAGAATTAGCAATGAATTCCTTTTGCTCCATTCTCCTACTTCTAACATCAGAGTATTAAATATTTGAGTGGGGCGTTATTTCAGGGTACCTGGAGCTGAAAATGGATGCTATAATATTGTACTTCTGGAGTTTTTATTACCTTGTTTCCTTGTAAAAGTACTAGTTTAATAGGTGCAGTCAGTTAGAATGTTATTTTTGTTCTTTTTTATCAGTCTGATTACTAGGTATAATCTAAAAATTAGATAAACATTCACCCATTTTAGCATATAGTTCTATGAATGTACAATAATGTAATCACCGCAACATTAATATATAAAACAATTTCATCCCCCCATAAATTCTCTCATGTCTTATAGTCAAATCTTCCAACATCGCCAATCATTGGCAACGATTGGTATGATTTTAATCTCTGTAGTTTGCATTTTCAAGAATGTTATGTTAGTAGAATCATGCAACAGTAAAGGTGGTAACCTTACTTTCACTTAGCACAGTGCATTTTGATGGTTTCATGTTATTGCATGTATCATTAACTTGTTTCTTTTTATTTGCTGTGTAGTATTACATTGTATTGACTTACTATGATTTGCTTATTGATTCATCACTGAAGAATACTTAGGTTGATTCCTCACTGATTATAAATAAATCCACAATAAACACTCACATAAAAATTTTTGTGTGAACATAAATGTTCATTTCTCTTGGGTAAACAAATATTCAGGGGTGGGATTGTTGGTTCATATGGCATTCGTATTCTACTTAAGAAACAGACTCTATTTTTCCAAGTAACTGTGCCAATTTGCATTATATCCAGCACTATAATTTTCATTTTCATTTTCTCTGTATGTTTTTGTTTTGCTTTGTTTTGTCTTTTGTGTGTGTGTGTGTGTTTAGTCTTTCTAATAAGTATATAATTGTATCACATCATGGTTTTAATTTGAATTTCCCTAGTGAATAATAATACTGAGTCTATTATCATGAACTTATTTTCCATCCATATCCATTTTTTTTGTTGAAGTATCAGTCAAATATTATATGCATTTTTTTTCTCTAGTTCCCCACTCACTTATTATGGTGTTTGAGAGTTTTTCGTATATTCTAAATAAGTGGACCTTTATCA
>NW_012144966.1:20945113-20947053 GCF_000956105.1 Propithecus coquereli
TGTTTATAGCAACACAATTCACCATTGCAATGATGTTGAAATAACCCAAGTGTTCATCAATACATGAGTGAATTGATAAAATGTGGTATATGTATACCCTGGAGCACTACTCAGCCAAAAAAAAAAAAATGGTGAGTTAATACCTCTTGTATTATCCTGAGTAAGCTGGGGCTGATTCTTCTAAGTGAAGTATCATAAGAATGTAAAAACAAACACCACATATGCTCACCATTAAATTGGTACTAATCAATGAATACTAACGTGCACATACGGGAAATAACAGTCATAGGGTGTTAGGATGGTGGGAGGAGGGAGGAAGGGAATGGTAAATGTACACCTAATGGCTGTGGTGCATGCTGTCTGGGGGATAGGCAAGCTTGTAGCTCTGACTGGAGTGATGCAAAGGAAATTTATGTAACCAAAGTGTTTGTACCTCTGAAATACTCTGAAATTAAAAAAAAAAAATACCAATGTAATTTTTCACAGATCTAGAAAAAAATAATCCTTAACTTCATATGGAACCAAAAAAACAGCCTCAATAGTCAAAGCACTGTTAAGTAAAAAGAATAAATTTGGAGGTATCACACTACGTGACTTCAAATTATACTACAAGTCTATAGTAACCAAACCAGCATGGTACTGGTATAAAAGTAGAGACATAGACCTATGGAACAGGATAGAGTACCCAGAAATGAAACCATATAGCTATGACCATCTGTTTTTTAACAAAGCAGACAAAAATATGCACTAAAGAAAGGACACCCTATTTAATAAGTGGTATTGGGAAAATTGGATAGCCATATATAGAAGAATGAAACTGGATCCCTTTCTCTTGCCATGTACAAAAATTAAGTCAAGATGGATTAAAGATTTAAATGTAAGTCCTGAAACCATAAAAATTGTAGACCCTTCTAGACATCTGCCTAGGTAAAGAATTTATGAATAATAGCCCATAGGCAATTATAGCAACAACAAAAATAAATAAATGGAACTTGACTAAATTAAAAAGTTTCTGCACAGCAAAGGAAATAATCAACAGAGTGAATAGACAACCTACGGAAAGGGAGAAAGAATTCATGAACTACATATCTGACAAAAGATTAATATCCAGACTCTACAAAGAATTCAAACAAATAATGAAGAAATAAACAAAACAGACAACCCCATCAAAAAGCGATCAAAAGACATAAACATAGTTTTTTCAAAGATGATAGACAAATGGCCAGAAAACACAAGAAAAAAATGTTCAACAACACTAATCATCAGAGAAATGAAAATTAAAACTACAATATCAAAATGTCCATTGTTAAAAAATAAAAAAAATATAGATGTTGATGTGAATGTGATGGAAAAGGAATGCTTGTACACTTTTGGTGGGACTTCAAATTAGCACAACCTATATGGAAAACAGTGTAGACCTTCCTCAAAGAGTCACATGTAGACCTACCATTTGACCCAGTCATTCACTACTGTGTATCTACTCAAAAGATTGTTATAACAAAAAGACACCTGCACCCGAATGTTTATCACAGGACAATTCACAATTGCAAATATATGGAATTAACCTAAGTTCCCATCAAATGAGAAGTGGATAAGAAATGTGGTGTTTTATATACACAAACACATATATACATACATATACATACACACTGTGGAGTACTACTACTCAGCCATAAAAAAGGAATCAAATAGTGTCCTTTCCTTCAACTTGGATGGAACTGGAGACCATTACCCTAAGTGAAGTATCTCAAAAATGGAAAAGCAAACTTCACATATTCTCACTAATAAGTGGGAGCTAATCAATGGGTTCACATGATCCTAAAGTGTGTAAAGGACTTTGGAAACTAAGAAGAGGGGAAGTTGGGGGAGCATGAGGGATAAAAACTTACCTATCTTTTCTATCGGGTACAATGTACACTTTTCTGGTGATGGGTTGGGTT
>NW_012144966.1:20947103-20951278 GCF_000956105.1 Propithecus coquereli
CTTAAATTTATCATTTTTGATTTAATATTCTAAATGGTAAAAGTATGAAATGAAGTTTTTATTTATTTATTTATTTTCGAGTAAGGATAACCAGTAGTTCCACAATCATTTGCAGAAAGATCTATACATTATTGATATGAACTTTTGTTCAAAATGAATAACAATGTAAACGTCTTTGACAAAATATTAGCAAATTAAACCAGACAACATGTGAGTTTGCCAAATTTGAACTATGATAAATATGGTTCTGTTTCTAACTTTTCATATGTTATTGATTAGTTTTAGTATCAGGATAAAACCGTGCACATAAAATAAGTTAAGAATCCTTCTTTGTTGTCTATATTCTGGAAAACTTTTTGTAAAATTGGTATTATTTCTCAAACATTTGCTAGAGACAGCCAGTTAATCCATTTTTCAATTTATATAGAATTGTTCAGATTATCCATTTATTCTTAATCAAACTTTGGACAGTAGTCTACTGCTAAAAAGCTATCCATTCCATCTAAGTTGCTGCTTCTCTAAATATAAAGTTGTTTGTAATGTTGATTATATGTTTAATATTTTTAATGCCAAATTCCTCTAGTTTTTTTTTTGGCTCTGATGGTAAAGAGAAAGTGGGTAGGTTTGCTGCAGGGTTTTCTCACTATTTCTGCTCTACGCTGACCTCTACTCCTTTTCTGTGTCTGGTCTCTCTCCACATTCTTGCTTCTACCCCAGTGTTGAACTATTGTTGGTTGTTACTCAGGGATTCTGTAATGGCTAGCTTTTTGTGTCAACTTGACGGGTCGTGGGATGCCAGATACTTGGTTAAACATTATTCCGGGTGTGTTGTTGAGTGTGTTTCTGGATGAGCTTAATATTTAACATATTGACTGCCCCGCTAGAAAAAAAAATTTTTTCCCTTGGGCCCACAGTGATTTATTATGAAAATAGAATAAAAACTTCAAAAACAAAATGATCATTCCTAATTTAATGAAAAATTTATTTTTTATTGTTTTCTGTGTGAGTTACATGCAAATCCAAAAATAGTTCTTGTGGCTCCCAAGGTGAAGAGACATATGAGTTACATATGCTTCATGAGATCCTGGGCTCAAAACTTACATGAGTTAAATACAACTCACATAGCAGTTAATGCATTAAATCTGTAGATTGCAGAATGCACACTGTCCTTTCAAACATTGACTGGCCTCATCTGATTCTTTAAAGCCTTGAATAGAACAAAAGACTGAGCAAGAGAAGAATTCACTCTCTCTCCCTGATAGTCACGAGCTGGACATCAGTATTCTACCTTCAGACTCAGCCTGGAGCTTACACCTTCAGATTGAAGATCTTGGTACGTTGCAGTCACCATAATTGTATGAGCCAAAATCTCATTCTTCTCTCTCTCTCCTTCTCTCTTACTCTCTCTCTCTCTTTCTCTCTCTCTCTCTCTCTCTCATGTGCGTGTGTGTGTGTGTGTATCATTTTTATTCTGTTTCTCTGGAGAACGATAATACAGCTTGGTAAACTGGTGATGGAGGGCTGTGTGTATTTGCTAATATTCCAGTTTCTTCTCAATTTTAGACATATTCTGTGTTCTTGCATCCCAGGGCTTAGAGTTCCTCCCTTAGCCTACCCCTTCCCCAGTGTTATGAGATGCAAATAATCTGGACCTAGGGCAGTCTCCTGTTCTTTCCTTAGGAGCTTTTTGTTTTTGTTTAATCAAAGTAAAGGCACAGACACAGTGGGTCTTTATATTTGGGAGGTAACAGAGTTTGCTGTACTTACCCAGCAGTTTAAGGTTTAATTTCTGTAAGAAAGAACTATGGAGGCAGATATTCTTGTCTTTATGGCAAAAGCAGCCACAACCTTCATCCTCCCATATACCAAGAGGGAACCTTTCTTCAGTATACTGACCTGCCTGCAATTTTTCTTGTGAATTCCCAGAACAGATCTCTGAAAATACAGAATGCATGTAGGTGCAAACTTTCTTCTTATCTGTGGTTACCATGGGCTTTATGCTCTGATGACAGCTTACATTTGGTCATTAGCCAATTCTTAGAAATTTTTGCTGAAATGCTTAACCCTTTTATTCCACGTTCTGCTGCCAATGAGTCAGTACTCACTTCCCTTCACTGCTGGGGCACAGATATTTTTCCTTAGATTCCATCTTGGTTGCTGACTCTGTGACCTCAGCTCCCTAATGAGTTCAAAGAACATTTGACTTATATATATGTTCTAATTTTTCTTGTTAGGATGTGAATGCTCTTCTTTTCCAGCTTTCTACATTTTAAATGGAAGCCGAAAGTTTATCAAATAGTGTTTTGAATCTCAGACCATTTTTCAGTCAGATTGATATAACTCCAGCAACCTCAATCTATACAACATTCTGAGTATTTATAATACTCATGTTGCCATTCATCTCAGTAGGGTAGAGCCAGGTCTGCAGTTATCTGTCTCTCTCCCTTGAAGTTGGTAGATAGAAATAGGGATTCTATCTCTACTTCCCCATAAGATCCATCAAAGAATTAATAAGGTAATTGTCAATGACACAAATTTTTGATCTTATTATAGGAACATTTTTAAGAATGCATTTATTTTTCTAATGAGATCTTAATAACCAGATCTTTTGGCTATATGGGTCTTCTCTAATTCCATACAAAGCATAGAATTATTTTTTATAGATCTGCAAAAAGCGATGTTGGTATTTTAATAGGGGTTGCATTGAATCTGTAGGTCACGTTGGGTAGTATAGACATTTTATCTGTGTTGATTCTGCCCATCCATGAGCATAGTGTGGTTTTTCTTCTGTTTACATGCTCTGCTATTTCCTTCCTCAGTGTTTCATAGTTCTCCCTTTAGAGTTTTTTCACCTCTTTTGTTAAATATATTTCTAGGTATTTTATTTTGTTTGTTGCTCTTATGAAAGCTATTGAGTCTTTGATTTGGTTCTCAGTTTGAGTGTGGTTGGTGTATATGAATGCCATTTATTTTTGTACACCTATTTTGTAACCCAAGACTTTGCTGAATTTATTCATCAATTCCGTTAGTCTCATGGCAGAATCTTTGGGGTTTTCTAGATATAAGATTATATCATCAGCAAAGAGCAACAGTTTGACCTCTTCTTCCTCCATTTGGATGCCCTTGATTTCCTTCCCTTGTCTGATCGCACTGGCTAGGACTTCCAGCACTATGTTGAATAGAAGTGGTGATAGAGGGCAAACTTCTCTGGTTCCATTTCTAAGCAGGAATGCTTTCAATTTTTCCTTGTTCAATATGACACTTGCTGTGGGTTTGTTGTATATGGCTCTTATCATTTTGATGTATATTGCATCTATTGCTGATTTGTTAAGCTTTTTTATCATAAAAGGGTGGTGAATTTTGTCAAAAATAAATAAATAGGACCTGATCAAATTAAAAAGCTTCTGCACAGCCAAGGAAGCTATCATTAGAATGAATAGACAATCTATAGAATGAGAGAAAATATTTGCATGCTATCCATCTGATAAAGTTCTGATAACTAGAATCTATATAGAACCAGGAAAATCAGCAAGAAAAAAAAATCAAACAACTCCATTAAAAAGTGGGCAAAGGACATGAACAGAAACTTTTCAAAAGAAGATAGACTAATGGCCAACAAATATATGAAAAAATGCTCAACATCTCTAGTCATCAGGGAAATGCAAATCAAAACCACAATGAGATATCACTTAATTCCAGTGAGAAAGGCTTTTATCAAAAAGTTCCAAAACAACAAATGTTGGCGTGGATGCAGAGAGATAGGAATATTCATATATTGTTGGTGGGACTGCAAACTCGTACAACCTCTATGGAAAACAGTATGGAGACACCTCAAAGAAGTAAAAGTAGAACTACCATTTGATTCAGCAATCCCACTACTCGGTATCTACCCAAAGGAAAAAATATTCCATAAAAAAGACTTCTGTACTAGAATGTTTATAGCAACACAATTCACCATTGCAATGATGTTGAAATAACCCAAGTGTTCATCAATACATGAGTGAATTGATAAAATGTGGTATATGTATACCCTGGAGCACTACTCAGCCAAAAAAAAAAAAATGGTGAGTTAATACCTCTTGTATTATCCTGAGTAAGCTGGGGCTGATTCTTCTAAGTGAAGTATCATAAGAATGTAAAAACAAACACCACATATGCTCACCATTAAATTGGTA
>NW_012144966.1:20951328-20952384 GCF_000956105.1 Propithecus coquereli
TAATGATTAAATTTATTCATTCATTTACCATCTGTTTATTTTCACTGCTCTGTTCCAGAAACTGTTCTAGCCACTAGTGTTCTATACTGAACAATAGACAAAGTACCTAACTTTATGAAACTTATTTTATGTGGTGGTAGACTAACAACAGACAAACCTGTGTAATAAGCGATACAGCTATGAAAACAAAACAGAGCACAGGGACTCTAGAGGAATAGGGATGGAGAGGTCAGGGAAAATCACTCTAAGAAGGTAAGATGTGAACAGAAATTGAATCATGTGAAGGTGTAAATTATGTGAGATTTGAAGCAATGTACTCCTGGGCAGAGGAAATATTATGTGCAAACTGAGTCTAGAAAACTCTTGAAGTGTTTGAGAAGCATCAGGAAGGCCAAGTTGCTCAGGATGGAAAGTATAGGAATATGGAGAGAAAAGATATATATGGTAGAAGAGGAAGAAGACTTAGATAAATATCAGACTAAAGGGGTCTTACAGCCAATAACCTAAATACATTTTACATACGATGCGAGAGAGGCAAGAGGGCATTCAGAAACACTAGGTAGGAGATAAGTTAGTAGCTTAATAATAATACTATCCCAGACTAAAGACTAGGACTAGGGCGGTACAGGGTAAGAAAGTGAGAGGTTGCTGCATATCACTGGCAACAAGTTGTTGAGATTGGATGAGAGAACAATGTACTCACATTTTTTTCCTTGAACATTTGGATGAATGGTAAACTAATTATGATCTGATAAAGACTGAAGAAGGATTTTCTCTTTGTGATGTATGAAGTCTGAGAGTTCTGGAAATCCTAATGGAAACATCAAGAAGGCTCTTGATATGCAAATCTTGACCTCAACGGAGATGTAAGTGCTTAGGTATAAATCTGGGAGTCTTGTCCTCAGAAAGGATACTGAAAGCCATGGCATTTTATAATCCCTTTAGATAAATAGGATAGACAGCAAAGCAAAGAAAGATGAGGAGGACTGTGATCTGAGGTATTTTAATATCTACTTTTAGGAATTGAAGAGTCTAAAGGAAAATGGGAAGAAAGAT
>NW_012144966.1:20952434-20955361 GCF_000956105.1 Propithecus coquereli
TGCTCAGGCTGGTTTCAAACTCCTGAGCTCAAACAATCTGCCCGCCTCGGCCTCCCAGAGAGCTAGGATTACAGGCGTGAGCCACCGCGCCCAGCCTAATACATGTTATTCTTACATGTGCACTTAAATGTTGATCAGCTAATACCAATTTGATGGTGAGTACATGTGGTGCTTGTTTTTCCATTCCTGGGATACCTCACTTAGTAGAATGTTTAACCACTGTGAATAGTGTATTGCGTGGGCCTACCCTTGGCTGGGTGCCTATTCTCTGGGCTCTGTAGGCCATCTAGCATAATACCTAGCAGAAATTACTTGTGTCCGTCTCCCCTTGTAGTCTACTGGCTTTTGGAAGAACTCTTTTGCTCCATTAGCATGTGGCATACTACAGATGTCCACTATTAGAACCAATCTTCCTTAAGCGTGACTTCCCCACCCCAGATATTCCTAGGGTACAGTACAGTTAAAAACTGTAATTAAAATCCCGTTATTCAGCATGTATTAATTTTTTCCCCTAAGGTATTCTAGCAAATGTATAAATATTTATTGTATACCTACAATGTGTTAGGTGACATGATAAGAAATTTTCAGATTGTAATAAATAGGGAGAGGATAATATGATAAAGGCTCAAAAGGCAATGTTACATAACTGGTCAAGGAATGCCTTTTTGAGGCGGCAACATGTAAGTTCTGACAAGAATAATAACCTGAATAATAACAAGGAGCAAGCCATGGCAGTCTGGGAGGTAGGGGCATTCTAGGAAAGGGAAACAAATGTAAAGGCTCAATCCTGTTACATCCTAGCTGCATTACTTTAGGTATAGTCCATAAAGTTTTTATTCTGTTTTCTGATTTCTACAGTGAAAAAAAAGAATCCACTCCCTCATATGATTAATGAATATTAAATAGGAATTAGGCAGGAAAGCACTCAGCGCAGGGCCTAGCATTAATTCTCAGTATTATTGAGATTCTCACACACTACTTGGACTGACACTGGCTACGTGCTATTTGGAAGGACGTACACTGACGGGAATTGACTGGCATCCCTTCTCTATCTGAAGCCCATTTTTAACTACAAAAACATCAGCTCCTGGTCCCTATGCAGGACTTGGTCAGCCTGCATATGATGCTGCCTGGGATACAAAGCATCACATAACTGTGCGAATCTAAGTTTCTTCCTGGCAACAAGGCCAATAGCAAGGCTGAAGTCCGAGTTCTAGTTTGTCCACAGGTTTCTGCACGACTTTGGGCAGTTCCTGCTCTTTGCGAACCCTCATTCCCCCACCTGAGTCCCAGATCCCCGGCGTCCCGCGCTCACCGTAGCGGGCCCAAAGCTTGGGCTGCACATCCGAGCATTCGCGGATTAGGATGGGCAGGTCAGGGTTCGCCTTCTTCAGCTCGACATAGCGTTTCTCTATGAAGTCCCTGACGCCCTGGCTGCCGGGTGAGCGCTGGCATAAGTGGATGCGAATCTCACGCAGGCCCAGCCTTGCCCCAATTCCCCGACTAGCTGCGGCAGCCGCCATCTCTGCTAGCACTCAGGGTTGATATTTTTGAGGGCTAAGTGTCTGTCATCTCCCCCAGCACAGGCCCGGCTGGTGACTCCTTCAAGCCAGACACTTAGCATTTTCACACAAGCAGCTTTTATTGCAGGCTTGTTAACATAGATGCTTGGGTCTTACTACACTTCTACTTTTATATTTACTCTTTGTGATATGCTTAATGGTGGTAGAATATTCATTACTTTCCTGGGAAAAGGATGGAGAGTTCCTAAAGCTAAGGGCACTCCCCAATTTCATCCTTATAGGGTAACTTCCAGGAGTTACCATGACAATTGTAAACTGCCATGGTGGTGATGGGTGTGTTTTTTACCATGCTAATACATGGTAATGGAAAAAAGCTCACATTTAGACATGAGTTCCTGGTTTCTGTACATGCTCCTGGTCTGGAAAAGTTCCCAATCCCAAATTCCTGCCCTTGTGGGTTAGGTTCTAAATGTTCATTGCCCTCCTCATGTTTGTCCCTTCCTCTTTTCCTGTGGTTAGTGCTGCCAACCTGCACCTGTCCCTAATATAAGGATTAAGATAATAGTTTTTGGCATTTGGGGCTCTCAATTGACAAAATGTTATGGTTAGTAATGTCTGATTAACTTATAGTCAATCATTAAGCTGTGGTGAATTTGTATTTTGTCTACTTGACTAGACTAAACTGCATCCCCCGGAACTCTCTTTCCTATACGTTTCCAATAGTATAGGTCACAAGAGAGATTCCAGTGTGAGATTCAGAGAAACAAATGAAGTAGCAGCCATTTATAGTTCATAAACCTCACTTCTTAGTTTGCTTGTTGAAGTGAGACAACCATTAGGACTAAAACTTCCACTTTTCCCTTGATTCTCCTTCAGCATCTCCAAAATTTTGGGTCAGTTGTTTGTACTTTGCTCCCCACGAGGAAGAACTTTTCTGCAGAATATCCGTACCCATCAAGCCAGAGAAAACAAGAACTGGAGCGGGTCTCAGTACACCTTCATGGGCTCCTGAGTTCCTGAATTCTTTTGCTCTTCCATACTTCACATCCTTCATACCTTCCCAACCACCGACAGCTTAGACTTCAAGTTCCGGCACCAGAATGAAAATCAGACACGAAGGCAAAACTTTACAGAGACTGTTTAACCAGCTCTCAAAGTTGTGTAAGGTAAGATCTTCCCCTCTCACTCCCCCCTCAATCTCTCTCTGCCTCAATCTTCCAGCTCTCTCTCTCTCTCTCTCTCTCTCTCTCTGTGTCTCTGTCTTTCTCTTTCTAGATAGAAAGATAGAAGTGACTGTGTGTTTATGTGTTTGCTTGTCTGTATGCCTTGCTTTGTCAATCACCATTAAACTGGGAAACCATGATTTTCTTGTTCACCACTATATCTGAAATGATTTGTAAAGTA
>NW_012144966.1:20956606-20958041 GCF_000956105.1 Propithecus coquereli
ATGTAAATATTAATATTTGATTAAATTATTTAAAATTTGAGAATGACTCTCATTTGGTGATGGTATTATGAATAACTTTTATTATTTTCTTTATATTTATTTCTATCTTAGTCTGCAAAGATATTTCTGTCTTAGTCGCAAAATACTTCGGGTATATGTCATTAAACAGTAGTCATTTATAAACAGAAAATACTTTTTCTTTTAACAAAGAAAAATCCTGGATTTTGTTTTTGCAAATCTCAATAAGTATTAGTTTCTTTATTTGTCAAATGAAGATGGAATATCCATGATTATTTTGATAACTAAATCAATTTGTGAGGGCTTAGCATAGTTTCTGGAACAGCAGATGTTCGATAAATGGTAGGTAAATGTATAGTTTAATCTGGAAGCTGAAGGAGTAAGGACAGACATAAAGTGGGAGATTCTGAGAAACCAGAGAGAGGTGAGAAGCTGTTGGGTACCTGGGAGATGATGCACAGGTGTCAGGAAGACGTAGCAAAGACAGCTGGTTACTGAGAAAGAAGCAAAGAGAAACTCTGAGTACTTAGGAAGCTTCCCTAAGAATTAATCTAGGTATTCCTACTCATATTTTGAAACTGATTTTGCATATAATTTATTCTTCATATGCAATCCGATTGAGACACAAGGATTTTGATAACCATATTCATCTCCATAAGTTTGTACTGAGCCAAAAATTCATACATAGGTGTTGAAGGTACTTTGCACAGTAGTTTAAAAGTTATGTTAGAATTTTTGGGAAAGATCAAGTACTATCAATAATCATACCAATCCATACTGTAATAAGAATTAGAGGGGACAGTGGTATAAATGTAAGTTTGTTTCACCACTCTTATTTTCTGGAAGAATATATTCCTGAGGGATTCCTGAAATAATATGCACTAGTGGATAAAGAAAAATGTCTGCTTATGAAGGGAGTAGCCAACTAGAGTGCATGCAGCACAGTGATTATTTTGACAACATCTCTTTAGAGTGATGCACTCATTCTTTATTTTTTAAGGTGAAAATGTTGGAAAATTAAACAGATTAAATTTATGAGTTAATGCACTCCTTTTCTTAGTTTCATTTACTTCCCATTTTTTATAATGCTCTAGGGTTCCTTTCTTAATAGGTTTATGTAGGGCATGTAAGATACAGAGTCATAAATTGCATATAAGATACTTTTCCTTTAAAATTAGTTTAGTAGATGTCCTAATATTTTATGTTTTAGAATGTTTGTGCAAAAACATTTTAGGAAATCTCAAGTCTTGAATAGTTTCTCCAGTCAAGCATGTTGATTACCTCTTTGCCTGAAATAAATGGTAACTGATTTTAGTTCTCTAAGAGAATCCAATTTCATTCCTTGAATATACACATAAACTCTGAAGAAGATGAATTTGATTTAAATAGAAATACACATTTAGGCACACTTCACTGT
>NW_012144966.1:20961601-20962576 GCF_000956105.1 Propithecus coquereli
AGATATTCAGGTACTAACTTATAAATTGCTGTTTAATATGCAACTAGAGCTGTTGTTTCCAATGGGATTTCATTCCATTTCCTCAAGCAGGTCTCCAGTGAATAGAGTACAACAAAATCATGTGGGATTGTTGTTAAAATACAGATTTCTTGGTGCTAACTACATTTAATAAATCAAAGTATCTCTAGTGTATTATTTGGACATCTGCATTTTCCCAAAGCATGCCAGGTGATTCTTATACTTAGATACTTTGATAATATATTGCATATATCTCAGACATTTTAATCTGGGAATTGATTGGTTTAATTTATACAATTCTTCCCTAATCGTGAAATAGACAGAAATATAAATTAAAAGTTAGTGTTTCCTCTCTTAATGCAAACATACATCAGGAGAGAGTGGTACTTTTATTTTCCTACCAAAGTAAAAAGCATTTGCCTTATGCATATGCTCTGAAATGTGGAGGTGTTAACTCTAAATTAACCGTATTCTGCCTATTTTGGAACCCTAAAATAAAAGTCAGAATCCACAAATATAAGCTAGTATAAACCATAGAGGCAAACAATTTATAGGTTCATGTGGGTAGTTCTTTGTTATGAGGGACTATCCTGTGCATCGTAGGATGTTTAGTAGCCTCCCTGGTCTTTACCCACTAGATTCTGTAACATCCTCTCACGCTTATTGACAACCAAAAATGTCTCCAACAATGTCAAATGCACCTGGGGCTGAGGACTGTGGAACTGTTTTCTGTGAAGGTCCACTAATCTTTTCCCATATCTTATAGATAGAGACAAACAAGAACCCCCTCCCTGTGGACGTTTCTTAAACTTCTTTCAATTTTGTCTAGTACCATTGCTAAATGACTGCCAACACCAAAAACTCTAAAAAGGCCTTTCCTCTCATTGGGCAACCAAAGCCATCCAGGTATTACTTTAAGGGCAATAAATTTCCTTCCTATTTTTCTAATGATATAGA
>NW_012144966.1:20962626-20964497 GCF_000956105.1 Propithecus coquereli
TTAAAAAATGGCTTTTAGATAGCAAATGACAGCTGACTACAGCGATCACTGAGAGAGTAAAAATAAAATGAGATGATCCTATGGTGATTACCTTAGGTAACTGCCTGGGGAGTATTTCCAGAACTCAGTTCAGGGAATTAAAGAGACAGAGCTGGAATGTCAGGGAGATCAATGTGCCTAGAGAGTTCCTTCATCAGCATAGAGAAGAGAAGAGAGCTAAAGAGAGAATCCCGAAAATCTATATACGGTGGTGCCCTACTCACCTCAAGTCTTCAGCTGAGTACTGATAAGCATATGCATGTGACATAATTACTGAAAGTTGAGGCAAGAATTATCTCAAAGGATAAGGAAAATAATCTCTGAAGCTAAAACCTACAAAACACTGATCAAAGAAATCATAGCATATTTAAATAAATAGAGTGATATATCATGCTTATAGATAGAAAGACTCAATATTGTTATGATGGCATTCCTCCAAGTATTGACCTTTAAAGTTACAACAAATTCAGTCATAATCCTGACAGCTTTTGTTTTTTGAAGAAATTAACAAACATTTTAAAAAGTATGTGGAAAGACAAAGGAATTAGCATGGTCAAAACACTATTAAAAAAGAAAAAGTTGGAAGACTTTTTCTACCATACTTGAAGAATTCTCACAGAGTTAGAATAATCAAAATAGTAGTTTTGGGTGAAAGTTTATATTTATAAGTAAATTGAACAGAATGAAGTCCAGACAATCCTGCATATATATAGTTTATTTTTGATAAAGGTGCTGAAGAAATACAATGGAGAAAGGATAGCCTTATCACTCAACAGTGCTACAAAAATTGTATATCTATATGTAAAAAAAAAAAAATAAACTTCAATGCATACCTACAGAGTATACAATAGTTGACTAGAAATAGATTATAGACATAAATGAAAAAGACTAAAATTATAAAATTTATGAAAAAAACAAGGAAGAACATCTTTGTGACTTTGAGTTAGACAAAGATTTATTAGATGCGACAACAAAAGAAAAAAAATCAATAAATTGGACATTGAAATTAAAGACCTCTGGTATTATATAGGTAACAGCTACAAAGGATAAAAAGGTAACATATGAGTGTGAGGAGGACATGAAATTACATATCTGATAAAGAATTTGCATCTATAATGTATAAATAATTCTAAAAATTCAGTAATAAAAAGACTAAATAAAGAATAGGCAAAAGATTTGGACAGTGAAGAGACATTTCACTAGGGAAAATATACAGATAGCAATTTAGCTATTCTACATCATTATTCATTATGACAATTAAGATTTAACTCATAACTACATACCAGTTAATTACTTACAGTAAAAACTTGATAATGTCAAATATTAGTAAGATGAAAATCAACTGGAACTCTCATGCATTGATGGTGGTTCCTTTGACACATAGTTTTGATAGATCCAACCTGTGGATTTTGCAAAAAAGCATTTTGGAAGTTTCTTATAAAGTTAGACAATTAGTTACCATATGACTCAGATGCTCCTACGCATTTACTTGGGTGAAATAAAAGATTAGTTTCACTCAAAAATCTACATGAGAATATTTACAGATGACTTTTTTCATAACCAGCAAGAAATGGGACAATCAAATGTCTTTAATCTTCTCAATAGTTAAACTAAGGAATGAACAGACAATGGAATCCTACTAATAAATGTAAAAGAACAAACTCTTGCTATTCTCAATAAATCCACAACTAGGCTGGTCTGAAGGTAGTGAGTTATCTCACTTGATTGTCCACAGTCAGTTACAGATTGAACTCCTTGTTCTACTACTTAACCCCACTCCTCACTACAACACTTGACTAGTCTTAAAAAAATAAAAAAATAAAAAATAAAAA